>NC_081565.1:66585779-66679857 GCF_022355385.1 Mustela nigripes | reverse complement strand
TCCTTGTTGATCTTTTGCTTGGATGATCTGTCCATTTCAGTGAGGAAGGTGTTAAAGTCCCCTACTATTATTTTATTATTGTTGATGTGTTTCCTTGACTTTGTTATTAATTTTTTTATATAATTGACTGCTCCCATGTTGGGGCATAGATATTTAATTGTTAGATCTTCTTTTTGGACAGACCATTTAAGTATGATTTAGTGTCCTTCCTCATCTCTTATTATAGTCTTTGGCTTAAAACCTAATTTATTTGATATAAGGATTGCCATCCCTGTTTTCTTTTGATGTCCATTAGCATGGTAAATTTGTTTTCCACACCCTCATGTTAAATCTGGAGGTGTTTTGGGGTCTAAAATGAGTTTCTTACAGACAGCATATTGACAGGTATAGTTTTTTTTTAATCCGTTCTAATACCTTGTGACTTTTTTAAAAAAAATTTTTATTTTTTATAAACATATATTTTTATCCCCAGGGGTACAGGTCTGTGAATCACCAGGTTTACACACTTCACAGCACTCACCAAAGCACATACCCTCCCCAATGTCCATAACCCCACCCCCCTTCTCCCAACCCTCCTCCCCCTAGCAACCCTCTGTTTTGTGAGATTAAGAGTCACTTATGGTTTGTCTCCCTCCCAATCCCATCTTGTTTCATTTATTCTTCTGTATATATATGTGTGTGTGTATGTATGAATAGACTGATTAATAGAACAAAGCCACAGACTTAATTTAGAATGTATTTTGGTCTGTTAGAAGAAACTGTCTCACAAAATTTTAAAGAAAGAAAAATATATATACAAAAATAAGGGTAAAAATGATGAAGGGATGGAATATGAATATAAAGATGAAAATTTTAAAATTCTAAAAAAGGAATTGATAAGAAGTTGGTTGAAAAAATAAGAAAAAAGGAGAGAATGTGATCAGGCTGGAGACTAGAACAAAACCATATGCTAGATTTAGGGTATATTTTGATCTGTTAGAAGATACTGTATCCCAAAATTTTAAGGAAAGAAAAACTTATATGTATATAAAAAATAAGATTAAATACAATGAAGGTATAGAATATGACTATAACAATGAATAAGAAAAAAGATTTTTAAAAAGGTATTGATGAAATAGCTTAAAAAGGTTAAAATAAGAAAGAGGACAAATTTTTAAAAATAGAGTAAGAAAAAAATTAAATTAAAAAATTTTGACTTTGGGGACGCCTGGGTGGCTCAGTTGGTTAAGCGGCTGCCTTCGGCTCAGGTCATGATCCCAACGTCCTGGGATCGAGTCCCACATCGGGCTCCTTGCTCTACGGGGAGCCTGCTTCTCCCTCTGCCACTCTGTCTGCCTGTGCTCACTCTCTCTGTCTCTCTGACACATAAATAAATTAAAAAAAAATCTAAAAAAAAAAAAAAATTTTTGACTTTGAAAGACTAAAGAATCCTGGGGGCAAAAGCCATGAATCCTATGTGCTGCATTCCCCTATGTCTGGAGTTCCGCAGTTCTCATTGATCAGTGAACTTGGTCTTGGCTTGATGTTCTTGGGGATCTTCTGGGGGAGGGGCCTGTTGCTGTGATTCTTAAATGTCTTTGCCTGATGCGGAATTGCACTGCCCTTGCCAGGGGCCAAGGTAAGCAATCTGCTCAGGTTCACTCTCAGTAGCTTTTGTTCCCTGAACACTTTCCATACAGCTTTGGAGGACAGGAATGAAAATAGTGGCTCCTAATCTCCAGCCCTGTAGGAGCTGAGAGCTTAGGCCCTACTCCTCAGTGTACCCTCAGAGAAAAACAGTCAATTCCTCCTGTCTCCCTGGTCTCTGGCTGCACTCCAAGTTCACCTGGACTGTGACTGATGTTTTCTATCTCTGGTGCAAGGCACCCTTTGGAGTCTTCAAACCCAGTGGATTCCTGCAGCATGCTCCCTCACTGCTCCCTCTGGGGGAGGAAGGTGAGTCTCCGCAGAACTGCCACTTGTGGGGTCCCTGAGCAGTGGCCCGACTGTACCTCAGACCTCAATTTAAGCTAACCCTGAGCTGAGAGCTCACTCCTTGGCTCCATCTCTATAGCTGGCTTCCCTACTCTGATACCTGGGATCTCTACCACACTCAGACACCCCTGGTCCTTTGTGACCCCATGGGTCCTGAGACCACACTGTCCCCGCTAGGGCTCCACCACCTGCTTAGCCTCTGGAGCAACATCCCTCAGTGGAGCAGACTTCTAAAAGTTCCCATTTTGTGCTCTGCTGTCCCACTGCTTGCGGGGAGCTGGCCCCTCCTCCCCCCCGTCTCTCTTCCCGTATATTGCTTTGGATTGACTTCTCTGCATGTCCTACCTTCCAGAAAGGGGTTGATTTTCTGTTCCTAGAATTGTTGCTCTTCCTCTGTTCGATCTCCTGTTGAGTTTGTAGGTGTTCAGAATGGTTTGATAATTATGTAGCTGAACTCTGGGGACATGATGATATTTAGGTCTCCTGCTCTTCTGCCATCTTGCCCTTCCTCCCTAAAGCTGATTTTTTAAAAAAATAAATCATTGGTAAAAGACAAGGGAATGAGTAAAAGAGGAGGAAGTGACTAATAGTCCAGAGTGGCTAAGGAAGATTAGACAAAGGAGGTGAAAAATCTAACTGGGTTTTGAAGGTTGAATAGGAGGTTACCAAGAGGGAAGAAATTGGAACAGGATAATGGAATGGTATTTTTATGTTTATCTATTGCCTCCACTAGACATAAACAAAGGAACAGGAAGGTGGGGAGCCTGGACTAACAGCATCCTGAGAGGACCTGGCAGCAGTAAAGAGTCATCATCTCTAAATAGAGCTATTGGGAGAAACTCTAATTCAGTATGTGCCCTCGGGTAAGCCACACCAATTCTCTGGGCCTTGGTTCTTTTTTTCCAAAAATTGAAAGGCTGGAAAATAATCAAACTAACAAATAAGGGGCAGAACTGAACCTGGGAGAAGGTAGTATTTCCAAGCATGTATGCTAAGTAATATTAACGTAATGGGGACAGTTTTATGGGTGAGCAGTCATGTTGGTGTCCAGTGTGCACTCTGATTGGTCAATGCCCGGGCAGTAAAAGTTGTTAAAAGTGTGAGGCCCACCCCTGGTTATGGGTCTGCTGGAACCCCAAGGTCTACTACTTTGAGCCACAAACCTGATTCATTTTCTTGGTGTACAGTCTATACACCAATGTCTATGAAAAACACTAGAAAATATAAAAATCCCTTTCAGAATTAACATTCTGTGAATCTGTGAGATAAGCATTTGCATTTTCCAGAGGGAGAGATTCCAAACCCCCGGGATTATATGCATGGGAAGCGATGAAAAAGACCAAATTTATTTTCTTTTGGAAATCTCAGAAAGGCAGGAAAGATGTTCATGGCAAAGGTAGAGAATTTGCAGGTAGGTGTAAGAAACTTTGGCCTTTGAAGCCACATTAAGGTTTTTCAAAACTGGATAATAATGATAAACATTAGAAGTGCCTCATCAAATTTGGCATAAAAATATGCTCAAGGAAAGGTGAATGAATATGACCTTTACTAAGTGGCCACAGGGTACTAGGATTATACCCATAAACCTATAATTCCGTTGGTAAGTCTTATGCAAGCCATTTATGTATATCTGTTGCCTCCATTAGACTCTGAGGGCTTCTTGAGCAAATACAATTTGTTTTACAGCACTTGGCAAAGTGCTCTGGATATACTTTCCACTCAATGCAAATTTGCTGAGTTTAATTTAATTTAGAGATAACAGTATGGATGGAGCACTTCCTGCTTTAAAAAATTTGCAGTGCATTGGATGTGTGAATAAGGCTAATCAACTTTAATAACTATACACATTACATTTATTAACATGATAAATTATGTTTATTAATATGTAAATTATAAGGATGTTTATTAATGAACTGTACACACAATTCAGTCTTACCTTCATTAAATGCGCTTTCTTGTTTACCTTTCATAGGTCTCCCCTGTGACCTGAAATTGATGTAATTTATTTTTCCTATTTGATGAAAGAGCTCTATTCTCCTTTTCAAAACCCTGGTCTTCTTCTTGCCCTCTCCATGGCTAGCACCTTTGCAGGATTCTGGGCTCAACTGGGTTTTAGGAGGACACCTCCAGGGCAGAGACTAAGATAAGCACTTTGGAAGGGATTCTTGGTAGCAGTAGTGATGGGAGAGAGGAATGAGACAAGAAAGAAGGAAAACCAATCACAGGACCCACAAAGTGGCTGGTTATGACTAGGGGCAACTGAGACTTCCACCCACCCCCATCCCAGGAACCCTCTAATGAACCACATAGATACAGAATTGTCCTCCTAGAAGGATCAGAGGCTGGGACTTTTATCCACCAACTTTTCTCCTTTCTTGTCTAAGGGTTGCTCATGGTGCACACTTCCACTTTGCCCTGTATGTGGAAAACCTTGGTACCCAAAACTACCAAGAAAGAGGCAGAATCAGAAGTGGAGGTCTGTCCATCCAAAAACAGGAGAACTGACCCCTGGAGGTATAGTTAAAGTCAGAAGTGAGTTAAGCCTTACAGAGACTCTGCTAAAGTAGGTAGTCCTTCCATCATCTTGCATAACGATATAGATTATCTTTTATTTACTGATCAAGTTACATTATTGTTGATCTTTGTTCATGAACAGCTAATGTTTGGGGAGAGTCTGAGAAAGTCTCCTTTGTTATTCTCAGTCCAGGGGCTCCACGTGTAGACACCATCGGGTCTAATAATGTCTGGGAGGGCCAGGCAGGTCAATCGCAGCATCACGTTCCCAATCAGCCAATGAGAAATAATGAGAGGTATTCTGGGACTTTCTCCTCCCCAAACTGTTTCCACACCTTTGTGCATCAGGGGCAAGCTTGTTAAAGTGTGCAGCCCACAAACAGAAAGCAAAACCAGAAGCCCTAGACAAAGAGAACTTGGGTTCTGTTACTTAAATTGAGGTCCTAGATAAAACTTCATAGGAAGCAAGCTCTATTTATGGATTTAATTTTTTTTAAGATTTTATTTATTTATTTGACACACACAGAGAGAGTGCACAAGTAGGCAGAGAGGCAGGCAGAGAGAGAGAGAGAGGAGGAAGCAGGCTCCCCGCCAAGCAGAGAGCCCAATGTGGGGCTCGATCCCAAAACCCTGAGATCATGACCTGAGCTGAAGGCAGAGGCTTTAACCTGCCGAGCCACCTAGGCACCACTGGATTTATTTTTTAAATTACCCTTTTCCCATAAATCACTTTGGGTTTAGATTTTCCATTACTTGCAACTCAAAGGATCTTGTTATATTGCCTTACTAACCCCCCACCCCTACCAGTAGACAGTGTGTCCCATGAGGGCAGAGACCTTATCTTTCTCATTCACCATTGTATATGCAGGATATTTGCACAGTGCCCAGCACATAGGTGCTTAATAAATGGTTGTTGACTTAAATCAACTTCACCTTTGAGCAGGGTAAAATACAATAAGGAAGAGAATTCTAATGTTGAAAACAGAATGTAAGAGAAGTGGAGGAAATTAGGGTATTTCCTGGTAGGAAATTAGGCTTAGGTGTCTTAACTGAGGAGGCTTTAATGAATAGACTTTTTAATGAAGGGACTATTGGTCCTTCACACAAGGACCCAGCAAGAGATGTTGGGGCATCTAGAGCCTGCAGCAGTTGGAATCCAGAACTATGCTAGGGCTAAAAGAACAAGGGGAGGAAATCATGTCATCAGAGCTTGGGAAGAGCAGAGCTGGGGAGAAGGAACCATCCTGGGAGAGCTGGAGCTATGGAAGGAAGCTACCAGTGTCAAAACCACATTGCCCCAGGAGGTAGGAAATGGTGGAATTAATACCCTGTCCACTATCTCCTCCACACAACTCTGGCAAAACCCAACCAGAAATCAGTCTATAAGTGAGCCTGGATAACACAATCCCTAGAGGTAGCACCCAGGAACAAGTCAAAGAAAGGCAAGAGAATGGATCATGATTGGTCAAATGGAGAACAACAAGTCAAAGAAAGGCAAGAGAATGGATCATGATTGGTCAAATGGAGAACAACAACTACCACAAGTACAAAAGATGGTTTTTTTGAGATAGTAAAGAAAATGGCCACAGATATGAGGAAGAAAGTCAAATATGACAGAAACCTTCAAATCAAGAGTCAATGCTGCTGTGGTTCACTTTCATATTTTTCCCCTTGTAGTAGGTATATTTGTCTTCATTTTTTCCAGTTGGACCTAATTATTGGCCTCATTACTATAAATGTTGTCTTTGTGTATAAAAAATATAACTGTTACAGAAATTCTCAAGCATTTATAAAAGGAGACAGAATAATATATCATTATACCAACCAGCTTCAACAGTTAAAAACTCATGGGCAGAGGTATTTGGCTGGCTCAGTCAAAATTGCATGCAACTCTTGGTCTTGGGGTTGTGAGTTCAAGTCCCATATTGGGTGTAGAGATTGCTTAAATAAATAAAATTTTTAAAACCCTCATGGGCAATCTTTCCACCTCTATAATCCCAACCATTACCCATCCCAGATTATTTTAAAGCTAATCCCAGACAACATACACACATATTTCAGTATGTATCACTAAAAATAAAGATTCTTTGAAATGTAAGTACAGTATCATTACTACACAGATTTCACAGTTCCTGATTGCCTCACAAAAATTGTTATGCTTTGTTTTTTTAATCAGAATCCCAATAAGATCTGTCTTAGTTCATTTGGACTGACACAATACCATAGACTGGGTAGCCTAAACAAAAAGCTTGTACTGTTCACAGTGCTGGGGGCTGGGAAGTCCATGGTCAAAGCGGATTCAGTGTCTGTTGAGAATCCACTTCCTGATCATAGACAGCCATCTTCTTCTTATATCCTTACATGGAGGAAAGGGAAAGGATCTCTCTGGTATGTTTTTTATAAGGACACTAATGCCATTGATGAGTGCCCTATCCCCAAGACCTAATTACATCCTAAAAGTCCTATTCTCCAAATACCATCACATTGAGAGTTAAGGTTCAACATATGAATTTTTAGAGGATACATTCAGTTTATTTATTGCAATTGTTCGATATGTCTTAGGTCCCTTAATCTATAGGTTTCTCCTTTTTTTTTTTTTTTTAAATACCTTGTGACTTTTTGTTAAAGATAAAAACTTTAGTTGTTTCTCACAAGGCTAGATTTTTTGGTTTTGTCCCTAGGGTGTCATTTAACACACTCCTTTGACCTCGACACTGATGCTTCAATTTAGAGTGTTGATCAGATTCAGGTTTGATATTGGGGGGGTGGGGAGAGTAAGATAATTTCCCAGGTGGTGCCATATTCTTCCCTCAGGAAGCCCATGCTGACTAATAGTCTTTGCATGTATGTATGTGTTAGCAATTGAGGATAACTGGCTAGATTGATTAATTTACCAGGAATTGAAAAACGGAGATACTCTACTTCTGTCATTATTCTTCATTTGTTAGCTGGTATACTTCTTCTTCTTCTTTTTTTTTCTTCAATATTTTATTTATTTATTTGAGAGAGAGAGAGCGCACCAGCAGGGGAAGGGGTAGAGCAAGAGGGAGAAGCAGGCTCCCCGCTGAGCACAAAGCCTAACGCTGGGCTCAACCCCAGGACCCTGGGATCATGACCCAAACTGAAGGCAGATACTTAACCAAATAAGCCATCCAGGCACCCCTAGCTGGTATACTTTTAGAAAGAGAAACTTTCCATCATCAATTATTGGATTACTTTGTGGTACAGCTAATATAAGAAAGACTAAATAAATGCTTGATTCTTTGTCCTTTACCAGTTTTTAAAATAATGAGTTCATTCCCTGGCATCCTCCAAAGATGACCAATGTTATTTTTTTCTTTAGTGTCATTGTGAGCTCATGGATTTTCAACACACTTGAAGTATTTTAATATCTTGCAGTTATTATCCTTATTAATGTTCAAATGTCTCCATTTTTGGCCAGTGAAAGTCTATGTAAGTTCATTCCAAGCCCTTCCCCTCTTTTTTAACTAAGTGCAGTGTCTCATAATAATAGTGTATATCCTCATGTGTGTTATGAGGCATTTTTTTATTGAGGTAAAATAGACCTACAACATTATATTACTTGCAGGTGTACAACATAATGATTTGATATTTTTATATCTTGCAAAATAGTCACCAGGTAAGACTAGTTAATATCCATCACTATACATAATTATAGATATTTTTTCTTGTGGTAAGTTATAAGATTTACTCTCATGGCAACTTTCAAATATACAATACAATATTATTAACTATGGTAAATATACTGCACACTATATCTCCATGACTTATTTATTTTATAGCTAGAAGTTTGTACATTTGACAGCCTTCACCCTTTTTGGCCACCCCCCAACCCTGCCTCTGGCAACCATCAATCTGTTCTCTGCATCTACGAGCTTGTTTTTTTTTTTGGTTGTTTAGATTTCCCACATGAGTGAAATCATATGGTATTTGTCTCCCTCTGACTTATTTCACTTAGCATAATGCCCTGAACATCCATACATGGTTTTGCAAATGGAACACTTTTCTTCTTTTTTCTGGCTGAATGATATTCCATTACATATGTCTCACATCTTCTTTATTCATTCATCTGTCAATGACACTTAGGTTGTTTTCATATTCCTAGTCCCTTTGATACACACTGTTAGTCCTGGTAGCTTTCTTATTATCTTGTATTATAAAGTATCCCAGCCTTATCCTTTACTTTGCTTGCCCCAGACCTGAAATCAGCCATTTCTCCAAAGGTTTCTGGTGCACATTCCAACTCATTTGAAAATACCTAGAAACAATGGCCAACCAGGTGACAATGAGGACCTGTAATGTCCAGATTATGATCTCAAAATAACATTTTATCAGTAGATAATTGTTTCCAGGTCTTTTAAATATTGCCGTGCTTAATATGGTAAATACTAAATTTTGGTAAATTGTAAAAAGGGGCCCAAGCCCCTACTCTTCCTGTATATGACATGTCTCTTTGCACTGTGAATTTGATACTCCTCCCATCAAGAGGTGGAATCTATTTCTCTAACCTTAGAATCTGGGCACAGCTGTGTGATTTGCCTTGGCTAATGGACCACAGTGAAGGCAAAAAAGCAGGGACTTAAAACAGCACGTGTGCAATACGGGCTTACTCACCATAATGCTGGGAACTAGCCTGAGTTGGCTTCCTTGAGGATCAAAAACCACATAGAGAGGCACCCACCATCCAGCCTGTCCTGGCTGAGGCCACAGACATGTGAATTATTCTAACCTACACAATCCCTCCCCAAACTAGCCATCCCAAACCAGAAGACCCACCCAGCTAATCCACAGAATCATGAGAAATAAAAATGTTTGTTATTTGAAGCCATTATACTCTGGGGTGGTTTGTTAAGCTGTAAAAGCTTACTGATACAAAAATATGTATTTTAAATATCATGGGTTCACATTAATACCTTAAGTTAAATTCCAAATCTACAGAGTTTTTAATGTAAGCCTTGATCTTCTACTGAAATGTCTTTCTCCTGCCTCAAAAATTCAGATTTAAAACAAACTGGACATGATTACACATTTGTTTTATGTCAAACTACAAATATAAAGGTCTTAGAATAAAACAAATACTACCTCTGTCACCGGCTGACTTTTCAGGAAGCCGACACTGAGAAAGAGTTAGGATAGAACATAAGAAAGGTGGGGGCCAAGAGCAGAATTCGGCAAACTCTACCCATGTTTATCATGACCTCCAACAATATGATTCCTGAAAACAGTTGAGGATTAATTTAATTTAATTTAATTTAATTTAATTGAGAGAGAGAGAGAGAGGGAGAAGGAGTGGTGGGGAAGAGCACAGGGAGAAAGAGAAGCAGACTTTCCACTGAGTAGGGAGCCCAATGGGGGGCTCGATCCCAGGACTCTGAGAACATGACCTGAGCCGATGGCAGATGCTTAACCAACTGAGTCACCCAGGTGCCAGTCGAGGATTATTTTTACGGTTCTTAGTCTTTTGGGTTATATACCTCTAGGTATATGCAATCAAATTACTATATTTTAGAGACATTTAGACTAACGTTTCTCTCTGTAGTTATGCCATTGACTGGATCTATTTTTAAGTTCATTTGATTATATTTTAATTTTACATCTAATTTTATATTATGATTATGTGAAACATGTACATGGCTCCAAAATCAAATATATGAGCAAAACACATTTGAAGAAATCTCTCTTTCCCCTCTACTCTCTCCCTCGTTATAGGCAACCTACTTTTTAAATGTAACGGTTTGTCCTTCCATTATAAATATATTTTTAAAGATTTGTTTATTTATTAGAGACAGAAAGAAAGAAAGAAGAGGGTAGGGGCAGAGGGAGAAAGAAACTTTAGCAGACTCCTTACCGAGCTTGGAGCCCAACATGGGGATCAATCTCACAACCCTGAGACCATGACTTCAGCTGAAGCCAAGAGTCAGATGCTCAACTGACTGAGCCACCCACGGGCCGCCTTCCATTAATTGTAATCACTTTGTTAAGTAGTTTTAAATAAAATAGATTATTTTTTGGGTAATTAGAGTAATTTGATTAAGCCTTACATTTATCTAGAACATCACAGTTTACAGAAGTTTTCTTTGATCCAGAAAGCTTCAAAGCCCCTCACTTGAGAGGTCTGATTTTAAAGACACACATTCTCCTCTGCTTTAATTTGAAAAGACAAGGGAATCTGTGCTTTTTACATCCAAGTCATCACATGCGGTATGCACTCCAGAGTACAGGAGAGTCTTTCTGAAGAATTAAGGAGGTGCCATAGGTTAACTAATGCTTTCTTCCAATGGTTGGCTCAGTCTCCTCTATTCTAACTTGGTTCCACTCCAACAGCTAAATTAAATGAATAGGAATTTGTAATCCACTTCCACAGTGCAGCACATATGATTTGGAAAACGGTTGCTAGGTACTGTGGAGGATAGAACAAAAGGCACGATCAGTGCTTGACTTGAAAAGCTAGGCATCAAGCGGATTTCTGAGACCATTTCAACAAC
The DNA here is from genome assembly GCF_022355385.1 of Mustela nigripes. Classification (NCBI taxonomy): domain Eukaryota; kingdom Metazoa; phylum Chordata; class Mammalia; order Carnivora; family Mustelidae; genus Mustela; species Mustela nigripes. The sequence goes on along the minus strand of NC_081565.1, from coordinate 66,668,863 downwards.
CTCCCAGCATTTTTGTCCTTGAAAACAGTCCTACTTCACCTAGAAATTATATTGTCTAGGAAGCATTACCAAGCATAAGACTTTGAACCTAGAGTTTGGAAATAAGCAGCTTCTGCTTTTCTATTCTTCTTCAGATTTATTGTGGAAAAACTGCCTTCTGGCTTTAGGGTTATACCTATGATTCTCTAAAACCATACCTTTGGTTCTTCAACATTTCCATATACTGTGCTAGCAGTCAGGGAATGCACAGCAGCTCCCCCAACACAGAATGTTCCCGAACAGCGCCTAGAGAAAAACAAGCTAACATGCTGTCAGAAACACTTAATTGTTCCACATAGTGGTACTTATTTTCTCTCTGAGGCTTGGAACTAGAATCTCCAGAGCTGATTGAAACAGTTTGGCAAAGGATCTATAAAGTAAATGAACAGACTGGATTTTTTTTTTTACTCCATATCTTATTTCTAAAAACCTCATATTTATGAAAGAAGGTGAAGAAAATGCAAAATTACTTTAATTTTTTCCAATGTTGTCAATCCTTTAGGAAGTTAAGAGTGCCAAGGTCTGTGATTGTAAAACTTGAGGTCTGTGGATAGGAAGGTATTGTTTTGGTGTTTTTCAACGAGAACATTGCAAAGATACAATTGAAATTATAAAGTCAAATCTCAGGATCTGTAAGCATTCACTTTCTAGCTATAGTTATAAAGGACATAAGCGATAATACGAATATTACTCTACTATCAAATACCTTTTGCATTTAGTGAATACTATCTAGATTTAGACCAGGGTCGGCAAACTATGGTCAGTGGCTAACTCCAACCCACTGTCTGGATTTAAGATCCTAAAAAAAATCCTATCCTCATATCTATTTAAGGTTTTTCTTAGTTTGCTAATTTCTTTTTCTTTTTCTTTCTTCCTTTCTTCTTTAACAATTAAAAGAGCTTTACTTTCCCGCTAGCTAACTTTGATGCACGAGCTCCAAAGTGAGCTTTAGTTCCTGCCTAAGAATGGTTTTACATTTTGAAATGGTTAAGGGAAAGAAAATCAAAGAAAGAGTATGTTTCTTGGCACATGAAAATTATATATGTAATTTAAATGTCAGCATCCATAAATAAAGTTTCAATGGCATCTTACCATACCCATTCACTTACATATTGTCTAAGTCTGCTTTTGTGCTCCCAAAGCCGAGTTGGTGTAATAGAAACCATGTAGTTCCTAAGGCTTTAGATATTTTCTGTCTGCATTTTTATACATAAAGTTTACTGACCAATGTACCAGGCAGACCAGGGGTAAAGGGTACACTGATCACCAATAAGTCATAAAAGACGAGATTCCTTGACCCATGGAACTTACCACCAAGATACTAATTCATTTAAATCTCACAAATCTAGGAGAGGAGGTATAACATTATTATTTCCATGAAGTAGCTGAGACATGTTATTCTGCCCACAAGGCCACTGATGTAGAGAGAGGCTAAGAACTTTGTCAAAGCCCACATGGATCCCTGAAGGATGTGGGCTGTGCAGCTCACTCTAGAATCCACAACCATCTGCACATCCAAGTGGGCTGGCTATTAAGTTTTATTCCTTACACTGAAAAAAAAAAAAAAAGAAAGAAAAAGAAAAAAAGAACTGACTATGAAGACAGTGGAATAATAATGAAGATATTATTCCATTAATGGACTGATTCAAGAATTGTTCTAGACTTACAGAAAATTTGAAGAAATAGTACAGAGAGTATCAAAATACAGCCCCACCTCTGCATATAATTGCATATAATTTAGTGTGCTAAATTTTTATGATTAATGAGTGATATTGAAATATTATTAACTATAGTCCACACTTTATTCACATTACCTTGCTTTTTCCAACATGTTCCTGTTTTGTCCCAGGATCCCATCCAGAATATCACATTACATCCTGTTGTCATGTCACCTTAGAGTCCTTTTGGTTGTGACAGTTTCTCAGACTTCCCTCATTTTTGATGATCATTACCATTTGGAGGAGTACTAGTGAAGTGTTCTGTAGAGTCTGCCTCAGTTTAAATTTGCCTGTATTTTTATCATGTAACTAGGATTATGGATTTGAGGGAGGAAAACCATGGAGGTGTCATTTCCATCACATCACCATAATTTTTAACTGTTGATGTTTACTTCCATCACCTGGCTGAAGTAGTATCTATAATGTTTCTCCACTGTAAAGTCATTCTCCCCACCAACCCACCCACACACACCCCTTTCCAGGCTTTGGAGGGAAGTCACTATGCACAGCCCACACTTAAGGGACAAGGAGTCATACTTTCCTCCTTTACAATGGAGTTTCTACATAAAGTATTTGGAAATCTTCTTTATAGAAGATTTGCCTCTTCTCCTCTGTTTATGGATTTACTTAATCATTTAATTATATTAGTATGGACTTTTATATATTTATTTTAAACTTTGGGTCATAATCCAATACTAATTTAATTTTTCCAACTTTGGCCATTGAGAGCTCTTTCAGTTGACTTCTCTGTCCCTTTAAAAAGCTCCCATAAATTTGTTCTGTTGTTGCTGCTGAAAACTTCCTTACTTTCCAGTTCTACAAAATGTTCCAGACTCATTTTGTATAGCTCCTGTCCCAATCCTAGAATCAGCCATTGCTCCAGGAACCCTGGTTTCTTCTACTGGGTAATGGTATTAGAAATCAACATCTGGGCAATGGATATACTTGTTGTTACTGGGGTGTTCTTTTCTAAGTTGCCAGGGTGAAGAAATGTGTATGTGTATGTTAATCTGTATGTGGTAAGCCAAAAATTCTCTCTCTCTCTCTCTCTCTCTCTCTCACACACACACACACACACCCCTGTCAAGTTCCCTACCCCAAATCCCTGGAGCCTATGAATGTACATTATCTGGAAAAATTGTCTTTGCAATTGTGACTAAGAATCTTGAGATGAGAAGATAATCCTGGAATATCTGGGTGGACCCCAAGTGCCATCACATGTATCCTTATAAAAGAGACACAAAGAGGAAAGACAGACAAAGAGGAGGAAGCAGAGTGATCACAGAGACAAAGACTGGAGTGATGCAGTCATAAACCAGGGAATGCCTGAAGCCACCAGAATCTGAAAGAAGCAAGGAATGGTCTCTCCCCTAAAGTCTCTAGAGAGGGTACAGCCCTGCTGACACATTGATTTCAGACTCTTGGCTTCCAGAACTGTGAGAGGATAGATTTCACTTGTTTTAGGCAATCCAGTTATGGTAATTTCCTACAGCAGCTGCAGCAAACTAAAACACCCTATATATACACACATAAAAATATTTCTCTATATGATCTTCAGTATTTACATCATGCTAATCCTGAGTTCTTCCTGATGTCTCCAGCTCTAATTGATTACCATAGGGGCCATTCTAGGCTCCTCCCTGATCTGTTGTTTCCTATTTCAACAGTGAGAAGCCTGGCTCCCACATCTGTCATCAATTACTTAACTTCTCAAGCACAATATACATGTATAATATCAGCATTCCTATCCCGCCAAAGGAAACATTGTTATCAACTAGAATATGAGACTGCATGCAGTTCCTTTTGCCCTTGGTCACACAGACTCCATTCGTTGCCAAAGTTATTTAGGTCAGCACCTTTTCCTTGGTGCCTTCCGAGAGTTTGTTTCATTTACTCATAATGCAATTAGATTCTCTCAGCAGAGCTTGGATGCTTTCCTGGTATCCCCTAACCTCCCAAATGGATTTTTAAATGTGTGTACATTACAATTCACTCTTTGTGTTGTAAGGATCTGTACATTTGGACCCATACATGATGTTGTGTGAACACCATTACAATATCATGAGAACAGCTTTGCTTCTCTAAAAGTCCCCACCACCTCCCTGAACTCCTGGCAACCACTGGCCTCCTTATTACGGTTTCTATACTTTTGCCTCTTTCAGAATGTCATATTGTTGGAATCACAGTATGCAGCCTTTTCAGACTAGCTTCTTTGATTTAGCAATAGGCATGCAAGTGTCCTCCATGTTTTGTGGCTTAATAGCTCATTTCTTTTTATTGCTCAGTAGCATTCCATTATATGGATGGGACACAGTTATTTTGTGCTCTCATAGATTTACAACACAGATAGGTAAATACCTACCAGTACAATTGCTGAATTGTTTAACAAGACTATATTTAGTTTGAGAAAGGCAAGGGTATCTATGAATACTATTATTCTAGAAAACAAAAGTATTTCAGTGATATCTTTACTTTTTAAAAAAGATTTTATTTATTTACTTATTTGAGAGAGAGAAAATGTGAACAGGGGGAGGAACAGAGGGAGAGGGAAAAGCAGACTCCACACTCCACAGTGCAGAGCCTGATGCTGGGTTTGACCCCACCACCCTGAGATCAGGACCTAAACTGAAATCAATAGTCAGATGCCCTAGAGGTGCCTGGGTGGCTCAGTGGGTTAAGCCTCTGCCTTTGGCCCAGGTCATGATCTCAGGATCCTGGGATCGAGCCCCACATTAGGCTCTCTGCTCAGCAGGGCGCCTGCTCCCCCCAACTCGCCTGCCTCTGTGCCTACTTGTGACCTCTGTCTCTCTGTGTCAAATAAATAAATAAAATCTTGGGATGCCTGGGTGGCTCAGTTGGTTAAGCAGCTGCCTTCGGCTCAGGTCATGATCCCGGCATTCTGGGATCGAGTGCCACATCAGGCTCTTTGCTCAGCAGGGAGCCTGCCTCTTCCTCTGCCTCTGCCTGCCATTCTGTCTGCCTGTGCTCGCTCTCTCTCCCTCTCTCTCTCTGATAAATAAATAAAATCTTTAAAAAAAATTAAAAAATAAATAAAATCTTTAAAAAAGAGAGAGAGTCAGATGCCCAACCAACAACTGAGCCACCAAAGTGCCCCAGCCTTACCCTTTTAGGCAAGAGAATTCCCTATGTTTTAGCATCTGATTATCTTCTCTATGTCTTTTTATTCTCCATGCCATTTATTACCATTTATTTAAAAACTCTGAATTAGGTAGTTTTTTAAAAATAATTTTACTACTGGGGTGCCTGGGTTGCTCAGTCTGTTTAGTGTCCGACTCTTGGTTTCAGCTCAGGTTGTGATCTCAAAGTCATAAGATCAAGCCTCACTTTGGGCTCCGCACTCAGCTCAGAGTCTTCCCTGCACCCCCTAAAGTAAATAGATAAATCTTTAAATAAAAAATCATAATAATTTTACTACTTTCATATGTGTAGAGTTAGGAAACATTTGGCCACATTTGCACTGACTAATAAAGTTCTCATTTATTAATAAAGAAAAGGCTTCTCATTAACAGATAAGAATTATATAGTACAATATATGTAGTTGGATTTGAAACTATGAATGCCATTTGTTTATTAAAATATGACTGACGTTCTTTATACTTTATTTGGATTATAAGCTTTCCTCTTCTCTTCCCTACAACCAATAAGGTAACTTGTGTGCCTACAGTCTGCTTCCATTATTTTCCTTACACATAACTAACGTTAAATATCTCTCTGACCTCCTTGAAGCAGAGACTATACTTATTTCAAAGCTAATTTTTAGCTCAAAGTCTGATATATATTGGCCACTCAGTAAATGTTCATTAGGAGGAGGGATGGATGATCTTGAAGCTAGAAAGAACTTAGGCTGTGAGTTAGACACAGACAAACAACCATCACCCCAGACCTCGTCTGGACTATCACATATTCTAAATCAGTGGAGTCTGAATTAGTAAGTTAACTGTTGAAGATTTGTGCCTCCATACTCAGCACCTTTTACATTTTACTTCCACTCAGTATTTATTGTTTATTATGAACTCAGCAATGTGCAGCCAAACACAGCTTGTACATCTTGTTCCCTAAACCAAGGTCAGTGCTGCATCTGTGGTAATTAACTACCATTAGGTGTCTGGACTCATGAGATCTCATAAAGACCAAGCAAGCCAGAAAATTTCTGGAAAGATGGAGGAAATTTCAAAACACCAGAGAAATGTGAAATTAGTAAAAAGGGAGAGATGTAAAAGGTCGTTAAAGGTCTTGCTGCCAGGGGGCGCCTGGGTGGCTTAGTCATTAAGAATCTGCCTTCAGCTCAGGCCATGATCCCAGGGTCCCTCTCTCACTTTCTCCCTCTCTCTGTCAAATAAATAAATAAAAAGTCTTTAACGACAGCAACAAAAAGGTCTTGCAGCCAGGACAAAAGAAATCACAGTACCAGAGGAAAGGTAAGACCAGAGATCAGATGGACACAAGCCTTCATTATGGGTGAAGCTAGCCACAGGGGAGGGCTCAGCCCTCTGAGAGGCAGACTGGTTGGCAACCTAGAGCAGATTAACCTTGACAGTGTACTAAGAAGAAAGGAGAAATATGTATTATTTCAGGATTTCTCAAATTGTAATGTGCACACTAATCACCTGGGAATCATGTTAAACTGCTGATTCTGACTCAGGGAATATTGATGAGATCTGAATTCTGACTCAGCAGATCCAGGGTGCGGGACAAGAGTCTGCATTTCTAGCACACAGTCAGATGATGCTACGCAGCTGGTTCAAGACTACACCTTGACTAGCGAAGCTGGGTTTGACTGAATTTCAGTAGAAATTTATAGGAGCTCTCTGCATTTGGCTGAGTTTATCTGGAAGTGTGTAGATTCAATTTTCTGACATGAGGCAGAAATGAGGAACTGAAATAGAAACGAAGTTTGGTTTTAGGAAAATTAAAATTTACATTTTTATACAATCGATGCTATGAGAAATCTTGGGTCACCACCACTATTATCCTTCAGTGTCCAGTTCAAATACACCCTCCTCCCTGAAGTATTTCCAGATTATTCTTCTGGTTGAAATTATTCTTGAGAACCTATATCTCAGGGGTTATGGGCTGAATATTTATGTCCCCTCAAAAAATCTATATGCTGAAATGTGATGGCTTGGGAGGGGGGCCTCTTGGAGGTAACTTACTTATGAAGGTGGAGCCTTCATGAATGGGATTAGTGCCCTGACAATAAAAGAGCCAGCTCACCCTCTTTTCAGCCATAAAAAGACACAATGAGAATTCAGTTACATGCAACACAGAAGAGGATCCTCACCAGAGCTCGACCATGTTGGGATCCTAATCTGGGGCTTTCAACTTCCAGAACTATAAAGAAATAAATTCCTCTTGTTGAAAAACCACTCAGTTTATGATATTTGTGATAAAAACCCAAGCTAAGACATCACTTTGCTGGTAAAACTCATTTTAGCATACATTCCACATACTTCATGCATCACAGTTATTTACTATAAAGACGAAGATGTCATTGTCTCCTCTTTTTTCTCCCACATACAGTGATTCATAGGAAAGTACGTGGCGATTACTTCTTGAATTGAAAATATTAGCTTGGCAATAGAATGAGAATAGTATCTCAAGAATTAAAGACACCGTAAAATCAAGCAGTTAATTAAAAAGCATTTGAGGGTGCCTGGATACCCCAGCTTAACTAGCGTCTGACTCTTGAGTTCAGCTTAGGTCATGATCTCATGGGTCGTGGGATCGAGCCCCACAACAGGCTCCCCCAACAGCTGGGAGTCTCCTTGAGAGACTCCCCTTCTGTCTCTCTCCATGCTCACACTTTCTCTAAAATTATTAACTGAATCTTTTCAAAAAGGATTTGAAGAAACGAAAGCGAGAACAGAGACAGTTGGATGGGAACTTCTCGAAGCAATAGAAGTTGGGAAAATAAGGATAATTTAGGCGAAACCAGCCCAGGGCATTTTAGGTGACTAAGTGTTTAATCTTTAAGACAGCTAAAAGACTTGAACAATGTAATTTTAGATTTACTGAAGATAAAGGGTCGGCAAGGATCTGAGTAAAAGGAACACTCATGCACTGTGGTGAGAATGTAAATAGAGGCAGCCACCAGAAAAACAGCATGGAAGGTCCTCAAAAATTTAAAAAAGGAACTACATATGATCCAGCAATTCTACTGAGTATTTATCCAATGAAAATGAAAATATTAACTAAAAAAGATATAAGCAACCCCTTGTTCATTGCAGCTTTATTTGCAATAGTCAGGATACAGAAACAATTCAAGTGTCCGTCAACAAACAAATGGATGACGAAAATGTGGTATATATATATATATTTATATATGTGTGTGTGTGTATTTATATATCCTTATAAATAAATGTATATATCCTTATAAATACATATATATACACATATATATGTGTGTGTATATATATATGTATATATATATATATATATATATGTGCAATAGAATATTATTAGGTTGGGATGCCTGGGTGGTTCAGTTGGCAAAAAGGCCAACTCTTGATTTGGGCTCAGGTAATGATCTCAGGGTCATGAGATCAAGCCCTGTGTTGGGCTCTTGTGCTCAGTGGAAGAGTCTCCTTCTCTCCCTCTCCATCTCCCTCTGCCCTTCCCACCAGTTGTACACTCTTTCTTTCTCAGATAAATAAGTAAGTAAATAAATAAATATTTTTAAAGTAATATTATTTGGACATAAAAGGCAACAAAATCTTGCCATGTGCAACAAAATGGGTGAAACTTGAGGACATTATGCTAAGTGAAATAGAAGAGAAGGACAAATATCATACAATCTCACTTATATGTGGAAACTGGAACAAACCAAAAACCAAAAATCCCAAGATCATAGATGTAGAGGACAGACTGGTGGTCGCCAATGGTATGGGGTGAAGAGTGAGCAAAATGGATCGAAGGTGTCAAAGGGTACAAACTTCCAGTTATAAAATAAATCAGTCAAGGTATTTTAATGTATAGCATGGCGACTCTAGTTAATAATGCTGTATTCTATATGTGAAAGTTGCTAAGAGGGTAAACCTTAAAAATTCTCAGCACAAGTAAAGAAGTTGTAATGATGTACAATGACAGGTGTTAACTAGACTTATTGTGGTGATTATTTCACAATATATACAAATATAGAATCATGTGTTGTACACCTGAAACAAACAAAATATTATGTCAATTGTACCTCAATAAAATTTTTTAAAAATAAAATCAAATTACATTGTAAAGGCCCCAAAATTAATAATTGTTATCACATGCAAACTTTAAAAAAATATGAGCAAAGTTAGATTATACCTTACAGAAAGTCTTCAAGATTCCTCTTCTTAATGGTAATGATATTTCTAAAAAAACAGATGCAGTAAGGGGAGGCTGGGTGGCTCAGTCAATTAAGTGTCTGCCTTTGGCTCAGGTCATGTTCCTAGGGTCCTGGAATATAGGCTCCCTGCTCAGGGGGAGCCTGCTTCTTTCTGTTTCCCCTGCTCATGCTCTCTCTCACTATCTCTCTCTCAAATAAATGAATCTTTAAAAAAAAAAAAAAGATGCTGTAGAATTATTTCATACATGGAAATTAGGTTCTAATCTAAAAGACAAAAATTGAGATAGTTAAAATTCCTCCTTAAAATCCCTCAAGACCCAGAAAAAAAATACTATACCTATATTTGTAATCAATTTTCTTTTTTGTCACGTACCTGAAGCTGAATTCATATCATTTAAATTCATGAGGTATGCTGGACCCCCAATATATAGCACTGGGAACATAGGCACGCTAAAAATATATTTCATTAATATCTACTCATAATTTGTTCTGGTTTTGTTCAATTAGCAAATAGCTGTTACTCGTTTGGTAAGTCAGTCTAGTATATACAACAAAGGAGAAAAGGTCCAGTGGGTTAGAAAAACATCCCTCCATTCCCTGAAATTAAGATCACAGGCATTGGGGTACACAGTAGGAAGTCCTCCAGGGATCTTAGTTAGCAATAAGATTGTATATATACACATGCATTCACATAGGAGGAGGGAACATAAGCTATGTAAAGATCATAGAAAATCCGGAACCTATTTTGTTGGCCATGAAATCCTGCTGTAATTATCACATTCCTCATAAAAAGATGAAATATGCATTTCATGGTTTACTAGCCTTACCAAAGTCAAGAGTGAAATTCTTTTTTGACCTTAGGATTTCATGGTGTCCACCCGCAAGCTTTTGGAAATGTTACACAGCCTGCATTTGTTACTGAACAGCTGCATCTACTAGACCACAGTCTAGAACTTGGGTAGAGTGACCTGATTTTGAATGTGTAGGAAAACCAGTTTTATTTGGCTTTAGAGAACACGCAGGAGTATGGCTGCCATACTGTGGTTAAACGCATGCCTCTGAGAACCTGAGTCCACTGAAAGAAGGAATGGACGTTTTCACACTACCATGATGTCAGCTCCAACTCTTTGATCATACTCTCGGAGTCTTTCTAAAATATCCCTGATTACTCTCATGACTGGTGGTTTTGTCTTGTTTCTTTTTCCCACAGGTCTCAAAATAGCTATTCATTTTAGTAGTACTTGAAGTCTTTGAGCACTGGAAACATCTGCACATTTTATGTTTTAATTTCTGTCTTTCCATCCCCAAAATTAAAAGTAGAAATGACTTCATTTTTGTTCTATAGTAAATGCTTTATTATAGTTATTAGCTTTGGCATTTCTGAGATAATTCTGAGTCCTTCAGAAACGTACACACCTTTTGGTATTGACTGTTTTCATGTTTAAGAATGTCCAAACCGGGGTGCCTGGGTGGCTCAGTGGGTTAAACCACTGCCTTCGGCTCGGGTCATGATCTCAGGGTCCGGGATCGAGCCCCGCATCGGGCTCTCTGCTCAGCGGGGAGCCTGCTTCCTCCTCTCTCTGCCTGCCTGTCTGCCTGCTTGTGATCTCCGTCTGTAAAATAAATAAATAAAATCTTAAAAAAAAAAAAAAGAATGTCCAAACCAATTTTTAAAACCTATCACCAATTAATGTGCTAAAGTTATTTGTTCATAACTTATTTATTTTGTGTTAAATTATAAGCAAACTGAGAGGTAGGGTCCTATACTATGCCTTACCAAAAAAAAAAAAAAAATGCATAGATGTTCTTTTTTTCTTATAAAAAACATACATTCTAGAATATTCTTTGACAATATTTGGGAACCACCCTTATAAAAGTGAGAGCATACGATGCAAAAAACGTAAGTTTTACAATTTGGGGGGAACAACTATTAATATATTACTTGGAAACAAGTATTAATTAATTACTTCTTACCAGTATTACTCTATAAGAAAGATTTAAGTCAGTATCTGAATTTACTCAAGATTTAAAATATCCGAGGGGTGCCTGGTGGCCCAAGTCATGATATTGGGATCCTGGGATCAAGGTTCCCCCTACATCCGGCTCTGCCTCTGGGTTCCCGCTCAGTCTGCTTTTCCCTCTCCCTCTGCCCCTCCCCTGCTCATGCTCTCTCTCTCTGTCTCTCTCAAATAAATAAACAAAATCTATAAGAAAAAAAGATTAGAAATATCTAATAGGTATCCTTATTGATTACGTTTATAAATGCAGACAAAAAATTCAGAAATGTCAATTTTAACATGATCTGCTGAGTAGTATTTTATCAAGTGTAGTGTTAGAGTAGGCTAAACTGCTAGAACAAAGAAACCAAACCGGGCGCCTGAGTGGCTCAGTAGGCTGAACCGTAGATTCTTGACTTGGGCTCAGGTTATGGCCTCAGGCAGGGCTCTGGGATGGTGCCCAGCTTGGGGCTCTGCACTCAGCAGGGAGCCTACTTCAGGATTCTCTCTCTCCCTGTCCCTCTGCCCCACCCCATGCTCACTCTCTTTTTCTCTCTCTCAAATAGATAAATCTAAAAAAAAAAGAAAAAAGAAACCAAATGCAATTGTTCAAACACAAAAGAACTAGGCTTCTCACTTGGTCAGTGGGATCCAGCCTCTGTTCTCCAATAGATGACTCAGAAACCCAGACCCCTCTAGTGGGTTTAGTTGAGGATCTTGTGGCTCTAGTTAAGGATCTCCTTGTCTGCAACCTGAAACAGGGAAAAGGGGACAGAAGGCATACACTTGTCTCTATAATGTCACCTCCGCTTGTGAGCCATCAGCTAAATTCAGTCAGGTAATCACATCTAAATGGCAGGAGAGCTGGGAAATGTATACAGTTTGTGCCTTTGGGAAGCAGAAACGCATTATCTGTGAACAGCTAGCCATTCCTGCCCCGTCAGGTCAGGCAGCCACGTGACTACGTCTACTGGGAAAGCTATCTCCTAGGTTTGCGAGTTGTTGCGGTTAGAATTTAGGCGAGTCTTTCTTTCTGGGAGTTTTGTCTGGAAGAGTCCGTTGCTTCCGGTCTTGGTGACTCGGGGCATCTACCACAGAGAGACCCCTAGACACGGAACTGGAGCTGACCAGATGACCTTTTCTCAGGAACAGGGACTGCTGCCACCTGGAGGATAGACACCAGAGAGAAACCCCGTTGGTGGGAAGCTCTGAGCACCCGTGGGAATACATGCTCTCTCCCTTCTTACAATCTCATCTGCAGGAAGCACATTGGCACGAAGACTTTTTCTTCCTAAACTCTCCCCAAGCATCTCTCTGCTTTTCAGCCTCGGAAAAAATAGATACATTTCATAGAAATACAAAGATGAGTCAAGTCAAACTGTGGGGAAAAGTTCTGAGTGCTAGCAGCATGGATTTGCCCTGGGGTTTTCAAATGTTTGCAGGAAGACCTTGCTCTCTCGCGATCTGATTGGTTAAATTTGTTTTCTTTCTTTCTTTCTTTCTTTTTTTTAGGTGCATAATGGAATAGGAAGAAACAACATGTGCTATTCAAGAATTCCCAGAGTCAGAGATCTTTAACTGGACAAGGATCCAGCTCTGATGTGCAGCTCTCATATGCTGTCTGGCCATCCATCTCTGCCACATCCACAGTCCAACATTTTTTTTTAATTTTTATTTTTTATAAACATATATTTTTATCCCCAGGGGTACAGGTCTGTGAATCACCAGGTTTACACACTTCACAGCACTCACCAAAGCACATACCCTCCCCAATGTCCATAATCCCACCCCCTTCTCCCAACCTCCCTCCCCCCAGCAACCCTCAGTTTGTTTTGTGAGATTAAGAGTCACTTATGGTTTGTCTCCCTCCCAATCCCATCTTGTTTCATTGATTCTTCTAATGTCACCCTGCTAAGTAAGGTCTCCATCCAAGAGTCGTTCTGCTAGACTAGAGGTAGGGACTCCTGACCTCAAAAGAGGGCCTCCTTCAAGTTATATTTTGATAGGATGCCTCTACTTTGTGAATACATATTTTCCCCCACTTGGATAAAGACTCTTTTGCTCCCAAGCTGCTATGGGGACACCACTTCTGGTAAAGGACATGTGCTTCCCTTGGAAACTATCCTTGAAAAAGAGGTGGCCCGCCTCCATAGAGAATTAACAGATAAAATTCCTGAGTCCCAAATTCAATGGCTCTTCTCTTTTGATTGATTTTTAGACACTCTCAAGAACTTATACAGATCTAAAATAAGAAGTGTCAAAGTTTGCCAGGAAAAAAAGAAAGAAAGAAAGAGAGAGAGAAAATAAAATCTTTAATGCTTTATATGAGCTATGCTTCTTGAGAAAATCTTTCCAGGATGGAAGAAATAAAAGTGTGAAAGTCATGAAAATGCCAAGCAGTAGAATATATTCTGTAACTTGCACAACTACTTTAAAATAGATTAAAGAGATCAGTCTTTAGGGAGCTAAATCGTTTTTTTTTTTTTTTTTTTTTAAGATTTCATTTATTTATTTGACAGAGATCACAAGTAGGCAGAGAGGCAGGCAGAGAGAGAGAGGAGGAAGCAGGCTCCCCACAGAGCAGAGAGCCCGATGTGGGGCTCGATCCCAGGACCCTGGGATCATGACCTGAGCTGAAGGCAGAGGCTTTAACCCACTGAGCCACCCAGGTGCCCCGAGAGCTAAATCTTATAATGGTTTTCTACCTGGAGGAGATCCTCATTCTATTCCAAGTAAAAATCAATTACTCAACTGAATTATGAGATCATTGCTTAAAGGTAAATATCTTTACCAAATGAAAATATAACTTTGGTTTATTAAAGTATTCTTCAAGATCCTTGCTTCTGAATTATAAGATCAGGACCTAAAAGAGGCACATTAGCACTGCTGGCATTGGGCCAACAATTAGTAATTGTAAGAGATCTTTAAGGAATTTTTCCTGTGTTAAGATCTTTTATTAAGGTTTGGAGGGTTTTAATTCTAGACCATAAAATTAATTTGAAGAATTCTATTTTAAGCATTGGCTAGGTTTACTTAACACTTCTAATACTGAAAAATCCTTAAATTAACTTTATTTTTATGAATTGGAGTTAAAGGCTAGTTGAATGCCCTCTCTCTGATTTATATCACAGTGCAAAACTTAAGTGCAAATGTGACATTGTCATTTGTGCCAAATCTGAATTTGTTTTTTGGCAAAAAGGTTAATTAACTGTAACCTCCTAAATTTGTTATCCTTATTATTTACACCACTATTTAGAAGTATTTAGAGGGAAACAGATTTCGTTAAACTGAATTTTTAAAAATGATGGTTATATAATTTGCTCTTATAAATTTCTGACATTACTGAAGATTATGTAGACCTGCAGATATCCTCCAATTACACCATCCTGGGATGTTTCATTTTTCTGATGTCTTCTTAATATTAATAGTGATTTAATAATTTAATGTCAACTTAGATTATACATTCTAACTGATTTTGAGACCTTGGAATACACTAAATTAATTAGTGAAGAATCTTAGGTTGCCAGGGAATTTTCTAAAGAAGTTCACATTTTGAAAGACAGAGAAGATAAATTATATGTGTGTGTGTTAATAAAAAATTTTGTGGTTTTTAGATACTGACTAGGATATTGACATTGATAGAGTCAGACAGCTCCATCACCACGTGGCTCCTTTTAGTCACATCAACTTCCCCCAAGCCCCACTTTGTCCAAGTGACCGCTACTCTGTTCTCCCTTTCGATAATTTTGTCATTTCAGGAATGTTACAAAAATGGAGCCATATAGCATGTAACCTTTTTGGATTGGCTTTCTTCATTCAGCACAATTCTCTAGAGGTTCATCTGGGTTAATATGTGTATCAATATTTCATTCATTTGTATTGCTGAGTAGTAACCCCTGATATGGAGGTACCATAACTTGCTTAACCATTCACCTGTTGAAGGGTCGCTGGGTTGTGCTTAGTTCAGGGCTATTATGAATAAAACTACTTTAAGTATTCCCATGCAAGTTTATGTGTGAACATAAGTTTTCACTTCTATGGAACAAATGCCCAGGAGTGCAAATGCTAAGTTGTAGGTGAGTTGCATGTTGCATTTTAAGAAACTACCAGTTTCCCAGAGTGGCTGTACCATTTTACATTCCCACTAGTAATGCATGAATGATCCAGTTTTTCTGCATCCTCAACAGCATTTGGTATTGTCACTGTTTTTTATTTTAGCCATTCTCATAGATATGTGGTGATATCTCATTGTGGTTTTAATTTTCATTTCCCCAATAGGTAATGATATTGAATTTCTCTTCAAGTACTTATTTGCCATCTGCATATCTTCTTCAGTATGATGTCTCTTTATACCTTTTTTCCATATTTTATTTGGACTGCTTGCTCTTTTACTGTTGAGTTCTGGGAGTTGTTTTATACTCATATATTTCTTATATGTTATATTATATATTATGAAAATATATTAAAAACACATTAAATGCGTGTCATAAATATAAATATATGTATTTTGTCAGTTATGTGTTTCACAAGTGTTTTCTTCCAATGTACAGCTTGTTTTTCATCTTCTTATCAGACTCTTTCACAGAGCAAAAGTTTATAATTTTGGTGAAGGGCAATTTATTGGTTTTTCATTTTTTTGGATCCTGGTTTTAGCATTGTCTAAGAATTCTCAACCTAGCCATTGATCCCAAAGATCTTGTGCCATGCTTTTTTTCTAAAAGCTTTATAATTTTACCTTTCATATTTAAGTCTGTAATCCATTTAAGTTCATTTTTATATAAGGTGTGAGACTGAAGTCAAAGTTCATCTTCTTGCGGATGTGTGTCCAGCTGCTCCAGAACAATTTACCAAAAAAGTTATTGTTCATCCATTAGATTGCTTTTGTACTTTTGTCAAAAATCATTTGAGTATATTTTTGTGGGTCTATTACCGAGTTCTCTGCTCTCTTCCATGGATGTATGTGTATACCCCTTCCCAATATCACAGTCTTTATTACTGTATCTATACATAAGGTTTAAAACCATGTAGATGGATTCTTCCCATTTTATTCCTCTTTTTCCAAAATCGTTTTAGCTAGTCTACTTCATTTGCCTTTCTATATACGTTTTAGAATAATTTATCTATATCCTCAAACAGTTCTTGCTGGGGTCTTGGTAGAAATCATATTAAACCTATGTATTAGTTTGGATAGAATTAAAACATTTACTATGCTGACTCTTCCAAGCCATGCCCGAAGTATGTGTGTCAATTTGTCTATATCTTCTTTGATTTATTTCATTAGTATTACATCATTTTCAGCATCCAAGTCTTGCACATTTTTGTTAGATTGATACCTAAACATTTCTCCCTTTTTTGAGCATTTGTAAATGATACCACATTTTAAATTTTGGTGTCTACATGTCTACAGCTAGTATATAGAAATACAATTGATTTTTGTATGTTTATCTTGTATCCTATGACCTTGCTCAACTTAACAGTTTTAGTATTTCTGTATATCCTTTAGGATTTTCTTTTTTATTTTTTAAGGCACAAGACCACTTTTTTTTTTTTTTTTTAATCAGAGAGAGAGAGGGAGAGAGAGCGAGCACAGGCAGACAGAATGGCAGGTAGAGGCAGAGGAAGAAGCAGGCTCCCTGCTGAGCAAGGAGCCCCATGTGGGACTCGATCCCAGGACGCTGGGATCATGACCTGAGCCAAAGGCAGCTGCTTAACCAACTGAACCACCCAGGCGTCCCTCCTTTAGGATTTTCTATGTATACAATCATGGAATCTACATATAAGGACTTCATACTGGATAAATCATAACTCTGGACTTAATGTTGACTTGGAGATACAATGTGACCTCTTTTTTTTAGGAATATCTCTGTACTTCTAAAGTATAAATACTTGTCAGATTTCTTTAGCAACACAGAAGAAGATCATTGCAAGCTTGACTCTGCTGGCACATGATTTGAGAATCTATCTTAATTTAGCACAAGAGTGGTAATTTAGACAGACTTTCATTGGAAACCTACATGAATTTTATTCAATAATAAGTCTTATATTTAGATTTTCTACTCTCTTTTAAATACCACTGTAGAAAATAAGCTAAATAATATAAAGCAATTGCTCCAAAGTACTAGTCTGACACTTCTCTTTCCAGATAATCAAATTTTCATTGATCCATGATGAAGGGAGAAAAATAAAAAGATAATGAGCTTTACATAACCCTAATTTATCCAGTTTTGAAGATGATCTTTCATGAGATTATATCCTAACTGATATTTTGGCATTAAAATTTTCTTTCTTTTGTGGAATAATAATGGTGGTTGATGTTAATTTTTATTATTTTGAATGTACTTGAGAAAACCAGAATCTCCAACTTTATGTCTACACTGAAAATTTAAATTAAAATGGAATATTTTAAAGTCTTAGAAATTAAGAAGTCTAAATACCTTATTATCATCATAAGCACACATTACCATTCTATTAATGAAGTCTTAAATGTATCATATATATATTATATAGATAGATCAATAGGCTGCTGTTCTATCAACCAAAATACCTCCAAGTTATAAAAACTAAATAAAAGTACTGATTTTAGTCCTGAGTGAAGAGGCTCAGTGCATCTCCAGGCCAGACATAGAGTTCTTCTGCTGCTTGACTGATAACTCTCAATGGTGATGATCAGAGAAACTGGACAAAATATAGGAAGCATCTACTTAAAGGCATCAAAAAGCTAACAAGGTAAGGAAGAATTGCTAAAATCCAAGAGAAGACAGGGATCTTGGCATCTGAGGTTATTTGCCTTTGGGGCGTTTGTCAGCTGAAAGACCGAGTGATGTTTTTTGACAGCTTTGATTTAAGATGGGAACAAAAGTTGGAGTTCAGGGCCCACTAAGGGAAAGTTACTGATAAAGCCCCACTTTGGAACAGTACACTTAAAGGTGGTACTCTAGGCCTAAGAGGAAACCTAAGCATAACAGCCCTCAATCAAACTGCAACCCAGCTCCCAGTTATCTAGGTGGCTCATAAAAACTTCAGTCTCTGAAATTGAAGAATGTAATCCAAGTTGGTAGTACTTACAGACTCTTGATCAAAATAAATGCAACTCTTTTTCTGGAGAAAGATAATATCCTAGGACTTGCTCAAATACAATAACTAGCACATACTTATAGATAACCAGGCACATCACAAGGTAAGACAACATGAATGAAGTCCAGTTAGAAATCATAAGCAGGAAAATTAGATCTATAGAAGTTCTGGATATTGGAACTGACATATAGATATAAACAAATAAATAAATTTTTACATAGAAAATTCAGCAGAGGGGTATCTGTGTGGTTCAGTTGGTTGAGGGTCTGCCTTCAGGTTGGGTCATGATTCCAGGGTCCTGGGATCAAGCCCTGTGTCGGGCTTCCTGCTGAGTGGGAAGTCGGCTTCTCCCTAAACCTCTGCCCCTCTCCCCAACTTATGCACTTGCACTTTCTCCCTCTCTCTCTATCAAATAAATAAATTTTTTTTAAAAAAATGAACAGAAAATTGAAAATTACATAGAAATGACATAGAAGATTTTTTTCAAAGGAAGTATCCAGAAATTTTAGAACTGAAAAATTATAGTAACTGAAATTAAGAATTTGGTGAGTAAGGCTTGGTGGTGGGTATTAAGGAGGGCATGTATTGCATGGAACACTGGGTGTGGTGCATAAACAATGAATCTTGGAACCCCAAAAAAATAAAACTAAATTGAAAAAATAAATAAAATAAGTAATGAATGAAGTTATCCATGCAGCATTATGCTTTTGAAAACAAAATCTATTACACCCCCCCCCCAAAAAGAATTCAGTGAGTGGGTTTAACATCCAATTTGACACAGATGAAGAGTTAATTACTATAAGATAGGACAGAAGAAAATATCCAAGGTGAAGCACGGAGAGACAAACAGATAAATATTACAGAAGAGAGGATAAGAACCAGAGGACTTGGTGGAAAAAAATCTAACTTGCATTTCACTGAAGTTCCAGAAGAAAAAGAAAAAGGAAGTAGATCAGAAGAAATATATAGGGATTATAGCTGAGGATTTTCTAAACTAATTGAAGACCTTGCCTTAGTCCAGATCACTTAGAAAACAGAGCCTGAAGCAAATGCTTATTTGTCATAACATTTTCTTAATCCCATAGGAGCAGGAGGTAAAAATGGAGCGAGACAAAGAAAGAGATTATATAAATATAAAGAATGTGTTTTGTCAACCTGGCCATAAACTTGTGCCAAGTTCATCATTTGGTCTTACAAGGACTCTTCATATATATGCAACTGTTATTCCAACAGTTTGGTTAGGAGGAGAAAGAGAGAGAAAATTATCCACCAGTTCTCCTCTTGAATTGGATAGAGTCCCCCAGTCAGGTATTAACCCCTGAACTTCAGGATTGTGTATGTGTGAGTGCCAAGTGAGTGCCTTGGTATGTCATACCTCAGCCGCACTGGGAAGCCCCAGGGCAAGAGATGAAAGGACATAGGGAGTGTATGCAGTAAGATGCTGGCAGACTGAGCTCAAGTGTGTCAAGGGACTGGGAACGGTCACCACAGAGGGAAGGGGGGGATGGGACTCAGGACTGTGACCTGAATCTGTGGAAACATTAGCATATGGGTCATAGTGACACACAAAATAACTCTTGTACAGATATCAGCCAACCAGTTTCAGAACCTCTGAGAAAACGAACCAAGATTGGGAAAAGAAAGACTACCTAAGCACACTGGAGTAAAACTGCCAAACCCCGAGAAAAAGAGAAAGTCTTAAATGCAATCAGAAAAAGAAGTCAGATCATCTTAGAAATGAACAACTGAAATGATAGTTTGCTTTTCAACAGCCATAATGGCAGACAGAAGGCTATGAAATGGCACCCTCGATTTGCTAAAAGAAAATAACTGCCATACCCAGCAATTATAATCCTGGGTATTTACCCAAAGGATACAAAAATACTAATTCAAAGGGATACATGCACCCCAATGTTTATAGCAGCATTATCAACAATAGCCAAATTATGGAAGCAGACCAAGTGTCTGTGGTATATACATACGATGGAATATTACTCAGCCATAAAAAATAGTGTAATCATGGGGCGCCTGGGTGGCTCAGTGTGTTAAAGCCTCTGCCTTCAGCTCAGGTCATGATCTCAGGGTCCTGGGATCGAGCCCCACATCGGGCTCTCTGCTCAGTGGGGAGCCTGCTTTCTCCCTCTCTCTCTGCCTGCCTCTCTGCCTACTTGTGATCTCTGTCTGTCAAATAAATAAATTTCAAAAAAATATTTAAAAAAAGAAAGAAAGAAAGAAAGATACAGACTGTTAACTGTAGAGAACAAACTGATAGTTACCAGGGGAGTGGATGGTGGAGGATGGGGGGAAATCAGTGATGGGGATTAAGGAGGACACTTGTCATCATTAGCACTGGGTGTTGTATGGAAGTGTTGAATCACTCAATTCTACACTGGCAACTAATATTATACTGTATGTTAGCCAACTGAACTTGAAGTAAAAACTTTTAAAAGAAGAAGATTTTAACTGTCGGAGCTACTTGGTAAAATCTATCAATCGTGAAAATGCCCTTTAGAAATGAAATAGAAATGAAGACATTTTCAAGAAAAAAAATTAAGTGAGCGGTCATCACCAGCAAGGCCATAGTATGAATATTAAAGGGTGCACTTCAGGCAAAAAGAAAATGCATCAGTGTAGAAGGTCAGGGATACAGAAGGAATGAGGAATAATAAAAACAATGGTATTTATGTATTTAAAATGTATTTATGATATACAACAAAAATAATAATCTCTTACGCAGTTTAAAATATTTATAGAGTTAAATATAAGACCACAATGGTACATAATTTGAGAGGGAGGTATATGGGTTTGCCCCGTTCCAGAAACCTCCCATTTTACTGGGAATGAGTAAAAGTGCTGTTATTATTAAAATTTGGCCACGTAAAAGGGCGCCTGGGTGGCTCAGTGGGTTAAGCCGCTGCCTTCGGCTCAGGTCATGATCTCGGGGTCCTGGGATTGAGTCCCGCATCAGGCTCTCTGTGATCTCTCTCTGTCAAATAAATAAATAAAATCTTAAAAAAAAATTTGGCCACGTAAAAATGTTGTAATGCATGTTGTAATCTCTAAAGCAACCCCCAAATGAGGAGTAAAATATGTAACCTCTCAGTGAATAGAGATTAAAAGTAGAATTAAAAAAAAAAATCAGTCAATTTAAAAGACATCAAAAGGGAGAGAAAAAGGAACAGAGAACAAAGCAAACATAAATCATGTAGTAATCACAAATAGAGAGTGACGTAATCAAATATTTATATGATTACAGTCAATATAAAGCAATGAAATGCTCCAACTCAAACACTAAAAATGACAGGTTAATTTAAAAATAAACCCCAGGGAACAGAGTTTCGAGTTCCTCTTCTTCAAGTTATCTGTAACGTGAAACTCACTGCATACAGCCATTCAGCTTTGGTTTGAACTTGTAAACAGTAGGCATCTCACCACATCGCTATGTCCCACTCCAAATCATTTTCTTTCTTTCCTTCTTTTTTATTTTTTTTTTAAGATTTTATTTATTTATTTGACAGAGAGAGATCACAAGTAGGCAGAGAGGCAGGCAGAGAGAGAGGAGGAAGCAGGCTCCCTGCTGAGCAGAGAGTCCGATGCGGGACTCGATCCCAGGACCCTGAGATCATGACCTGAGCCGAAGGCAGCAGCTTAACCCACTGAGCCACCCAAGCGCCCCTTTCCTTCTTTTTTAAATATTTTATTTATTTATTTATTTGACAGAGAGAGAGAAAGAGAACAAGTGCAGGAAGCGTCAGGCAGAGGGGGAGGGAGAAGTAGGCTCCCCACTGAACAGGGAGCTGGATGCGGGGCTCCATCCCAGGATGCTGGGATCATGACCTGAACCAAAGGCAGATGCTTAACCGACTGAGCCACCCAGCTGCCCCAAGGTTATTCTTTTCTTACATAGATCCTTTACCTCCAATATTAGAGTCCCTTCCTTATTAAGCCAAAAAGTTCATCCTAGGTGTATTTATGGAGTTACAGATAATATGTCTGTTTCTAATTCCAGATGATAGTCCTGCAAAAAAATGAATATGGCTACCTCCTTTTTCCTCTTCCTATTCCAAGTTCTTTTTAGCAGTGTTTTACATGATCTTCACCATCTTTCTGTATTATTTATGAAAATAGCATACTTTAGATTTGACTCATTGATCCAGCTTGCCGAATTATTTTTGGATTCTCCTGCAGCTATCCATCATATTGACGCTTTCTTCAATGTTGTATCATTGGGAAATGATCCAAAAACATGCTTTTGTGCTTTCATTTTGTTCACTGAGAAAAATATTGGGAAAAAAAAAAGAAAAATACCGAATAGAGCACAGTGGATCACAGTGTTTCAAAGCAGACACTGGAGAACTTTCTTTGAGTTGACCTAAGTTGACCTGACTGATGGATCAAAGCCAACTTGATCCATTAAACAGCATTCTGAAAACCTGAGCATTTAAACAGTAACGACAAGTATAAATCAATAATAGCAATAACTAGTATAAATCAATAGCCAGCTCACATTTGTCCAATTCGTGAACAAAACATGAGAGGCTTTGTTGGAACATCTTGCTGAAATTCAGACACCCTGGGTCTACTTATCAAACTAGACCTAACAGTCTCGGTGGTAATAGTAGATCTCATTTCCATTTGTTTTTAGGGAGAGAGAGGCAGCTATAAAATACAAACCTACAGATTTAGGTTATTTTAATGCAATAATCAAGCCCCTCCTCTATCTATAGGCACTGAAACTTCTGGGCATTACTTTTCTAAAAAGATGCCACATTGGAATGTACAGGGGCTTTGAGCCCTAGAGAATGCCAAGTACTCCCAAAAGCATGCATAATAAATGGGTAAAACTAGTGATAGTTTTCAGAGAGCTCAGGGGCCATTATAAAAAATGTCAAGTTAGACAAGATTCTCCTAGCCTCCAAAAAGTTAAAAAGAGGTCCATTCGAGGCTCCAAGGGCCCTGGTCTCCGAATCTAGGAGAAGAAGTTGTCTGGGGCATTTGATTTATAGTGATACCCAAACTCTGAGGTCCTTCTTAGTGAATTGGAATCACAGCAATGGACTCCTTTCTTGGGGATCTGTTCTCTGCTATACACAACAAAAATCCTGACTCAAGCTGGCTTAAACAATAAAGGAATTCATAATTTCACGAAATCCAACTATGAGAAGAATAGCACCCTTCAGAGTTGGTGCATTCCTTAATAGAAGTCTGTCACTGGTGACCCAAGAATAGTTTCACCACTCCACTTTGGAAGAGAAATAGAATTACTACAATGGATTAGACTACTACTTTTCTGGGGTTACATATATGTGGGTGAATCAGTCAGTGTCCATCACAGGGTTTTTGAATCTTTTTTTTTTTCTATATTCCCTATGCTGTACCTTTCTTTTTAAAGTTTTTATTTATTTATTTATTTATTTATTTATTTGAGATAGAGAGCACACACGAGTGAGGGCGAGGGGCAGAGGGAAAGGGACAAGTAGGGAGCTCAATGTAGATCTCAATCCCAGGACCTGAGATCATGACCCGAACCAAAGTCAAATGCTCAACTGACTGAGCCACCCAGGTGCCCCACTGCTACAATTTTCATCCCTGTGACTTACTCATTTTTTAACTGGAAGCCCGTATCTTCCACTCCCCTTCGCCCATTTTGCCCACCTCCATCCCACTGACTTGTGAATGTAGAATTGAACTCCTCGTTCTAAGTCAAAGTTTCCTGACTTTTAAACTATAACAATAAAATTTAAATTAAGGTTGTAAACTGGCTGACCTGAGGACATCCAGCAGGATATTGTTTTATCCACAACTGCATACCAATATACAACCCTACAGAGACTCTGCAACATGAAAATAACACAGTTCTTGAATCCTAACACAGGCCTAAGATAAGCACTAGTGTCACTGGTATGATGTTTGAGAAGAAGCTTTTCTTTTGGAAGCTTGTGGTGGAGAATCTACCCAAGGAGGAGGATACCTAGCCTAATTTTAACAAATGGTAAAGCATAAGCTTTTGATTCTATGTTTCATTATTCATTCAGTAATGGATTTAGTGAGGAGAAGCTGGAACTAATGAATAAACTGAGGAATGAGGTGTTGATTTCATTCATGTCTGTTATCCTCATCTTTGATCATAAATACATAAGAGCTAACTACATAATATGGGCAACAATATTTTCCTTATTTCTTTATTATTGAGATGTTTTTGAAAACAGGGAAATATTTTTTGATAGTCCAATTTATCATGCATACTAAAATTTACAATGTACGCAAGAAAAAGAAATTATTAGATGAATTACTAAAAATGAAACACTGACTTCACCACACGATGATTTCAACATTCTTAGGCACGTGCATTTGTCTTGGTCATGTGGATTGCTCTTTCAAAGAGAAGAGGATGGAAAGAAAAGAATTTCATTTCTAGAGTAAGATAAGTGTGTAACTTCTGTCAACTAAGAATAAAAATTGCCTTGAATTAAAGCAAAACTTATTCAAGCTGCATATTTTCTGTCTAGTTCTACCTTTGGGTAGCATATAAATTTCTAAGAAGTAGACAGAGAGAGTGCCAGATTTGCATACAAATTTAGATATCCAATGCAGGAAAGCTATCTTAGGAGCTGACACAACATATTTGAATAATGGAAGCCTGAAAAGCTTCAATGCTTGAAAAGACCATGTATCTGATGCTTGCATTGTGTTCTATAGATAATTGCAAGTTAATTTTTTGCATATTAACATTTTAATGCAAATATTTCAATGAAACTTTGAGACTCACTCAGCCTCCTGTGTATTAATGTAACTGACTAACCCTTGCAACTTCATAATTCATTAATTTGTTCAACATATTTCATATGTGCCAACCAACCACAGCTCTAGGCATTAGGGATATAGTTTAATAAGATGAGTATACTCTTTATGATTGAGCAGATTACATTCTTGGGGGGAGGGAGGAAATAACTAAGCAGATGAATGAACGAGATAATTTCAAATAGTAATGAGAAAATAGGACAGGATGATTAAGATAGAGAGTGATGTACGAATACAAAATGAGGTGGTCAAAGATGCCTTGACAGAGGTGATCTTTGAACTGAGACAGAAATGATTCCAGGGGGTGCCTTGGTAGCTCAGTGGGTTAAGCCTCTGCCTTCAGCCCAAGTCATGATCTCAGGGTCCTGGATTGAGCCCCACAATGGGCTGTCTGCTCAGCAGGGAGCCTGCTTCCCCCCCACCCCCGCCTGCTGTTCTGCCTTCTTGTGATCTCTCTCCCTCTGTCAAATAAATAAAATCTTCAAAAAAGAAGAAAAGAAATGATGCAAGAGAGGCATCCACAGGCACAAAATCTTCTTTTATCCAATATGAACAAGATATAGAAAAGACTACTGCTGCATTCGTACAAAACCTTATTCTTTATTGCTGGTAGGATGAGTTTTTCATTGAAATACTGTCGCATTTCTAATAAGTGCTTATAACTGTGAATGTTAATTTGTCAAGCAAAACATGAATGACTTTAGCACCTGCCTCAAGATGCTATAGTCTGTCTAATGTCTGGACTGGGGAGGGGGGTCACTGAGGAACAAAGGAGGAAGTGTAACCTGCTAACTTCTATTTCTAGGTTTACTGGTCATTTTCAATTACGATAGCCTCATGAAATGCTCTCAGTCCAAACGTGAGTGTCTTTGGCTGCTTTCTTATTGTTTGATTTTAAGTTGGGATATAAATTATTTGACAACACAAAAAAGGGGACAGTCCCTTTCACAGGCCTGAGGCACATCTTCTTTAAACATGTCCATGTTCTCACTGTAACTGTGAAATGGTGGAGAAAGTCAAGCACAGAAGTGCACCATGCTGTTGTACAAAATATGCCAGTTGGTAAACTTTCACAAAAACGTGTATACCAAGGGGTGCCTGGATGGCTCAGTTGGTTCAGCATCCAGCTCTTGATTTCAGCTCAGGTCATGATCTCCGGGTTCTGGGACTGAGCCCTGTGACTGGCTCCCTGTTCAGTGGGGAGTCGGCTTGAGATTCTCTCCATTTCCCTCTCCCTCTGCCCCTTCCTCAGCTCATACTCTCTCTCTCAAAAAATAAATAAATATTTTAAAAATATGGATTACCAAGGGGTATTCCTGCCCCTAAGTCTTTCTCTAACATTACCTTAAAACCTTAAAGCAATTGCAGGAAATATGTTTTTATAAATGTTTAAAATAGTTCAAAAAGTATGAAAGGGCTCATTTTGAACACAATGTTATTTATACCACCTCAAAAGATGGGAATTATTCTAAGACGATTGTGTTTTCTGAAAATTCATGACTAACTCCTGTAGTTACAAGACTGTAAAGGGAAGCAAAATTCACATAAAAGAGAGGAGATGCGGGACGCTTTGTGGGTCAGTCCATTAAGGGTCTGCTTTCGTTTGGGTCAAGTCATGATCTCAGGGTCTTGGGATCAAGCCCTGAGTTGGGGTTTGCTTTCCTCTCTCCCTCTGCCCCTCTCCCTGTTGTGGTCTCTCTCAAATAAATAAATGAAATCTAAAAAACAGAGAGAGAGAGGAGATGCCACGTGACCTGACCCTGGGATCATGACCTGAGCTGAAGGCAGAGGCTTAACTCATTGAGCCACCCAGGCGCCCCTCCAAGGAAACCTTCTTAACAAATTCTCTTTTGACCTTTTGCAGCCTCAATTAGTTTTGACACTTACTTAGAAATTTCCACATATTGGATGGAATAAAATCTTTTATACTTTGTAACTAAGCATAGAAGAGTCACAAAGACTTTGAGAGTAGTTCTCAATCTTGGCTGGATGTTGGAGTCATTAGAGAAGACTTTAAAATGTCCTTATGTCCTGGCTAAACCCTGACTACTTAAGTCAGAGTCTCTGGGGATAAGATCCAACCATCAGTAGTTTTTCAAGCTCTCTAGGTGATTCCAATGTGCTATCAAGGCTGAGAACCCCTGCTTCTATAGAAACAATGGCTTTGAAAGAGGAAACAGAATCACCTGAATTGATTCCTGTGATTCAACATAATTTCCAGCTGCTTCCTATTGATCAAGAAATCAAGGATTTATTTGGTTCACCTGGTGCATGCCTTCTAAATGCAGGCAATCTAGCTCCATTCCATGTTGTAGTTGGTACGGAAAGGAGAGATGAGTTGTCTGCAGTCAGTCGTGTTTCTGGAAGTTTCCCAGAGTACGATTTTTGCTTTCTTCCAGTTATTTCTGTTTCCTTCCGTCTGCTGAATTCTGTTGCTGGACTTTCAAGAAGTACTCCCTGCCACTTGGTTTGAAGAAGCTTTTATACTGTATCTGAAAAAGAGCTTTGGTTTCATATCAGTTGCCTGCTGTGGCCATCAGTGTGTGCACCCACAATCGCAGGTGAGTGACTCCAGCTCCCCTTTGCTTGGCTGACTCTTCAGAATCCCACTATTGGCTATGGCTTCTCACTTCCCCTTTCCTGTGCCAGTCACTGCTGAAAAATTCTTTATGGTCTGTGCTTTTCATGTTTGATCTTTTATAATCTTTTCAATCATGCTATGAAGGGAATACTATCATTATCCCTATGTTAGGAGAACTTTCTCTTCAATAAATTTAAATTTGATGAAACAAAAAATTTTATATCTGTTTGCTCCTACAAGACTAAGAGCCTATTGAAAACAGGTGTGTTCTTTCTTTTCTAAGTAGCTCATGTAGGGTTGTGAACATATGGGGCACTTGTTAAATGCTTGAGGCACAGATTCTGTCCTCTAGTGCGATGCTAGGGTGTGGTTGAAAGACCAATACAAGGTCTTACCTGGGAACTTGCTGGAAATGCAGTCATGGTTCCCACCCCAGACCTATCGGGATTCTGGGGAGACGGACAGGACTCCTCCTTCGGAAAAGCTTCCTTTCCCTGACCCTCACCCCAGGGAGTTCCGATAGAGTCTTGGGTTTGAAAATCTCTGCTTCAGTGACTTTCAGTCTGGTATACTAATGTGAAAATCACTTAAAAACAAATATTCAGAATGGAAACCTGCCAAAAGTCATAGTAATGTTTCCCTGTTAGAATAAAAGAGGTGTGAGTTCACCTCACAACTTTGATTTTTCGTCTTTTGTTTCATGTTGCTTCATCCCTTCCCTTCTTTGCACTGCTGTGCTGTTCAGAAATTCAGCTAGGACCACCAGGGAGATTCAAATTAAAACCACATTGAGATACCACCTTACACCAGTTAGAATGGCCAAAATTAGCAAGACAGGAGAGGATGTGGAGAAGAGGAGGGTGTGTTGGAGAGGATGTGGAGAAAGGGGAACCCTCTTACACTGTGGGTGGGAATGCAAGTTGGTGCAGCCACTTTGGAGAACAGTGTGGAGATTCCTTAAGAAATTAAAAATAGAGCTTCCCTATGACCTTGCAATTGCACTACTGGGTATTTACCCCAAAGATACAGATGTAGTGAAAAGAAGGGTCATCTGTACCCTAATGTTTATAGCAGCAATGGCCATGGTCTAAGGAACTAAGGAAGGAACTAAGATGCCCTTCAACAGACGAATGGATAAGGAAGATGTGGTCCATATGCACTATGGAGTATTATGCCTCCATCAGAAAGGACGAATACCCAACTTTTGTAGCAACATGGACGGGACTGGAAGAGATTATGCTGAGTGAAATAAGTCAAGCAGAGAGAGTCAATTATCATATGGTTTCACTTATTTGTGGAGCATAACAAATAACATGGAGGACATGGGGAGATGGAGAGGAGAAGGGAGTTGAGGGGAAATTGGAAGGGGAGGTGAACCATGAGAGACTATGGACTGAAAAACAACCTGAGGGTTTTGAAGGGGGGAGGGGAGGTTGGGGGAGCCAGGTGGTGGGTATTATGGAGGGCACGTATTGCATGGAGCACTGGGTGTGGTGCAAAAACAATGAATTCTGTTACGCTGAAAAGAAGTGAAAAAAGAAAAAGAAATCCAGCTAGGAGCCAGGTGATGTTCCGCTTGTTTGCGTAAAACACTAAGAGCCTTAGCCCGCAGACGGGGATAGGAAACCATCTTTCCCACCTAATGTGCTGGAAGAGAGAGGAATATTCGTTTGTAGAGGTGTACAGCACTGAGGAAGCAGAGTGTGGTTTCAGTAGGTGAAACTTCACAAAGATAAACATCGGCCTCACGTGGAAGACTTGTTAAAGCAGATTGCTGGGCTCCGCTCCCAGAGTTTTCAATTGTGTAGGTCTAGGGTGGTGTCTGAGAATTTATGTTTGGAACAGGTTCATAAGTGAGCTCAGGCCTCAGCTCTGGGAAGCACACTTTGAGAACTACCAATGATACTCAAAGCTAACAGAGGCAGGAGTTGGGTGGAGGGGTTGGAGAGCGCCTCCTAAAGGAGAAATGCATGAATTTACGGCTACTTAGGGCAATTGCTTTCCTCCCTGGTTTGAGTGTTATTTTGCAACCGGGTTTTATCCCCCCTCCCAGGATAGTGCCCCCACCCTCACCGTCACCTTCTGCCTCCCATAAGCCTATTTCTGGTTCCTGCTTTAGTAAGTAATCAGGCTTCAGCTGACTTTGGCTTGCTCCTAGAAGAATTGAGCTTCTAAGAGGACCGGTTTCATTTGCAGGTGGTAGGAGTTTGAGAGAAGTGAGAGTGCAGAGAGAAGCTCCTATTTCACAAATAGAGCTTACCATGTAGTCAGAGAAGTTCCAGTGACACAGGTGAAGTATGTAGGGAGGAAAAAAACTAATGCAAAACTTAAAGAACCCAAGTGAAGTGTGTGTGTGTGTGTGTGTGTGTGTGTGTGTGTGTCTATATATAGAATTATCTAGTGGTGAAGATTCTTAAGTGGCCATAATGCTTTTGGTAAAATAGAATATTTGAGACTGCCGTATCTCAGTAATATTAAAGTAAGAATGCTGAGTGAACTTCTCTAGGGCAAGGGAGAGAACTCCTTCGTGTCCTGCCTATGACATTTTCTGCTTTCAATGACCCAAATGCTTGTGACAGAAACAGAATTGGTTGTAGCAGTTCCTGAAGACACTACTATTAAATAATCCAGAAACACATAGATCTGGAAGTCCATAATACAGCAATTTGTGAATTTCTCATTCTTTCCCCTCAATTGCCAAGAAACTATGCTGTAGACAAACCAGACAGCTGTCTCCAAGTCTCCTTACTCTTGCTCCTGGGTGCCTTTTTGTGCTTCCTTCAAGAGCAACAGACAGGCTTAAGGACCAAATGCCACTAGGATGGTTAATTTTATGTGTCAAGTTGGCCACAGGGTGCCCAGACATTAGGTTAAATATTATGCTTGTGTATCCTGTCTTATTTCTGGATAAGATTAACCTTTGAATCCCTAGACTGAATAAAGAAGACTCCCTTCCCAAATGTGGGTGGACCTCATTCTATCACTTGAAAGAACAGAACAAAAAAGGCTGACCCTCCTGCACACAAGGGAAAACTCTTCCTGCCTACAAGGGAAAACTCTTCCTGCCTGACTCTCTTCTAGCTGGAATATGTTTGTTTCACTGCCTTGAGATACTAACTAAAATATTGGTGTGCGCGCACACACACACACACACACACACACCCACACCCACACCATACATCCTATTGGTTCTGTTTTCTAGAGAACCCTGACTTATACAACCATAGATGGTCCCAACCACAACCAAGCCTGGCCATAAGCAACATTTCTTGGGGCACCTAGTGAGGAAGACTGCAAGAAGGTGTTTTGAGCTCCGTGATTTCTGCTAATGAACTGGTCTTGAAACAAAAAGCTGAGCCTTCACTGTATTCATGCTCATCCAGGCTAATCTAATCTCTGCTTTAGGTTAGACCCAGGTTAGATTAGCTAAATTTAAAGTAGAATTCTTGGGTTGGTTCCCCCAACTTGTATTTGACAATTTTCTCCAGGGCAGTGGGTCTCAAGCTTGGCTGCACACAGAATCACCTGGAGAGTTTGTAGAAGTCTTATTACTCTAAAGATACTGTAGAGTAAGTAAAACCATCTCTGATGGGGAGGCTTGGGTTTTCATATTTAAAGCCCTCTGGGTGATTCTAATGTGCAGCTAAGTTTGAACCTCTGAGTCTAGAACATCCTACACTTTGCTAGAAACCAATATTATCTAAATTATGGTTATGAGCCCCAGTGTTCTTTTGATCATAGTATATATACCTACCGGACAAATTGGGTTCAGAAAAACAACACATATTTAACAACTGATTGTTCTTCACGACAGAGTGCTATGTCCTTTTGTAGAATAAAGTTTACAAACCCCTTGATGATACCTCATTAATCTGAACCTAAAAGATGGGTAGTATTACGACCACTTCTAAGATGGTAACACCAAAGATTGGAGGTATTGTAACTTGAAGTTCATGGAGCTAGTAAATGCTGAAGCCAGAATTAGAACTCAGGTGTTGGTGGATACAAATTCAGAGTCCTGTCTACCCACTGACCCACCTATCAA
This sequence comes from Mustela nigripes, assembly GCF_022355385.1. NCBI lineage: Eukaryota > Metazoa > Chordata > Mammalia > Carnivora > Mustelidae > Mustela > Mustela nigripes. The sequence continues at coordinate 66,637,269 of NC_081565.1, read as the reverse complement.
TGTAGAAAAATAATCTGTTCCTCTGTGACCTGCCTGAGAAATCGGTTTTCACTTTGCAGTGAGCTCTGGATGCCTACCGGAAGTCACATAATAGATAACATAATTTATGACAATTCTCAGAATTAATGGGTTATTGGCAAGTTAGTAACCTAAAGCTCAATTTAAAGTAACTTAAAATTCTTAAAATAGGCATGTTCAAAATACTCACTGAAATACTACATGCGTAATATACATTCAATTGCTGTTGACTTTTTCTTAAGAGTTTGTCATATATATACACGTGTATATATATATATATATATACACGTGTATATATATATATACGGGTTTTATTCATTTTACAGTGGGAGTGCGCATGTGCATGTACAAGCGTGGGGTGGCGGGCGGGGGTTGTGGAGAGGAAGAGGGAGAAGCAGCCTCTCCATTGAGCAGGGAATGTGACCAGGACTGGATCCCAGGATCCTGGGAGCCTGACCTGAGCTGAAGGCAGATGCTTAACTGAGTCACCCAGGCACCCTGTCACATTTTATATTTAAACAGAAATTGTTTTCCCTATCTTGGTAACCTATATTTTCATCCTGCTTCATTCTTGATTATCAGCAGATAGGAAACCTGTCCCCACATATTTGCCATTTTTGTTATCATTAGTCTTTTCTGCTCTTTCCCTCTTATTCTGAGCCTTTGCTGGGAGGGGGAGAGGGTGTCTCACTCCATACTGTGGCTTCAGAGACACAGAAAAAAATTTTCCTACTTCATATTTGACCTACCTAAAAAGCAGATAGTTTTACAGAGAATGAAAAGAAACTTTTCTACTTAGGTATTTAGCTAGCAAGTGGCTGAGTAAGAACTCAAGTCCAGGTTCATGTAGTCAGTCCTAAGGATCATGCCATCACTACCTCCTACCCTTCGAGATGACTCCCAGACCTACCTTTTCAACTCTCCTGACTTTTCTGTGGAGATCCTACTTTCTTAAGGACTTGCCCTAATTCAGCCTGAGGACTTCAACCCACACATATTAGACAGGCTGTACTAATATGTAATCCCTTGACTTAATTTCTCTGTCAATATTTTGTTTTGTTTCCCCCTATTGCCAGCTGTGATACTAATCTTGGATAAGATACCAGGTGGTGGGCCACATTAGCTTGGTTCCCAGGGGTTGGTAGCTGTTAGCCTAAGACCAAGGCTGATACACACTATAGCATTTTATCCAGGTACTACCTGAAGGGTTTCATGGGACCCTTCTGGAGTTGTTGTCATTATCACAGTAGATAGCTACGCTCTAGTGAGTGACCAGTGTTACATACTTGACCAGACACTAAGGTACCTGTTTTTACCCATTCCATGGTCTTGCTCTGTGGTCTCAGTGGAATCCTAACAGGCCTGACTGGCAGAGAAAACAGGTAATCAGATAGTTCCTTCACTGCTGTTCAAGGTCAGACTTGCCAGTCTCTGGATCATAGATCCAGTTCTGCCTGCATCGATGGCTAGTCATATGGGCCTATCTATGCCAGGCATAGGAGAGAGAAGGGGTACCAGTAGCTACAATTCTGCTTCATTTTCCCCCTTGTATGAAAACTCAACTCTGACTTCTGGCATTGTATAGATGAACACCTCCCTCTGTCCCCCAACTCTCTGATCCTTGGCATTCTCTGGAGGTATTAGGACATTTCATCTTCCAGGAAACCATCCTCTCCAGAAAGCTCCGATAACTGTTGTCCCAAGAAGGACTCCAGTGTAAGAAGATCCTCTGGATGACAATGCTGTACTGGGAAGCCTACTATAGTCTTGTGTTCTGGAGGTTCACCTGGGGGCACGAAGAAGTGCTTAGCTGTGCAAGTTACCTTTCTTTACCACCTAACCAGTTGAAAATCAACATATGACTGGTTACCTGGAATTTGTGAAATACAGTTGCTAACAGCAACACCTCTGGGCCTTGTGGCTGGCCACAAATTATGCTGCCCTACAGAATTTCTGCTTCAGGGAACTCTGGGTTCTGACCAAGAATGTTTCTAGTCTCTTAACTGGAATCTTAGATCCTCTGAGAGCTTACTTAAATTATGTCGGATTTTTATTTACCATAAACCGTATTCATTTTGAAGGTATACTTCGATGATTGTTAATAAATTTTGAGTTGTGAAACCATTGCCAGAATCAAACATTTTCACCAGCCATGAAAGAATCCTCATGACCACCTGCACTCAGTCTTCATTCCCATCCTGTGACCCCAATTTTTTTTAAAGCAGCTTTATAGAGCAATAAACCACAAATCATATAATTCATCCACTTAAAGTATATACATCCCTGGCTTTTAGTATAATTGCAGTTGTGCAATGAACACCATAATCAATTTTAAAACATTTTAATTACCTCAGAGAAACCCTGTACCTCTTAGCAATCACCGGCAACCCTCCATCTTGCCCAGCTTCAGGCAACCACTAATCTACTTTCTAGCTCTTTCCGGTTTGTCTACTCTGGGTATTCTGAGTGGATGGAATCCTCTGGGCTCTTTTCACTTGGCCTAATCTTTTCAAGGTCCATCCATCTTGTAGCGCATGTTAGTACCTCATTTTGTGTTCTAATACTCCATTGTATGGATATACTACATTTTATCCATTCTTCAGTTGGAGGGCATGTGGGTGATTTTTTACTCTTTGGCTATTATGAGTAATGCTGCTTTGAACATTCATGTCTATGTTTTTGTGTAGAAAGAAGTTTTCATTTCTTTTTTTGTTTTATTAAGATTTTTTGTTTATTTGACAGACGGAGATCACAAGTAGACAGAGAGGCAGGCAGAGAGAGAGGAGGAAGCAGGCTCCCTGCTGAGCAGAGAGCCCGATGCGGGACTCGATCCCAGGACTCTGGGATCATGACCTGAGCCGAAGGCAGCGGCTTAACCCACTGAGCCACCCAGGCGCCCCGAAGTTTTCATTTCTTTGGATAGGGGCCATTCTAGGAGTAGAAGAGTGTCCGTAAGTTTAGCCTTTGAGGAATTTCCAGACTGTTTCCAAAGCTGCTGTACCATTTTACATTCCTATCAGCAATATAGGAGGGTTCCAGTTTCTCCACATCCTTGCCAACATTTGTTATTATTGGTCTCTTTTATTAGTGTGAAGTGGTACCTCATTTGAATCTCATTTGACTTGCATTTTCCTGATGACTAAAGATGTTGAGTATCTTTTGGTGTGCTAATTGGCCATTTCTGTATCTTACTTGAATCTTTTGTCCATTTTTAAATTTTTGAGTTGTTATAGTTCCTTATATACTCTATATACAAATTCTGTGTCAGATAAAGGACTTAAAAAAATCTTTTTTAAAAAAATATTTTATTTATTTATTTGACACACAGAGAGATCACAAGTAGGCAGAGAGGCAGGCAGAGAGAGGGGAAACACACTTTCCACTGAGCAGAGAGCCCGACACAGGGATCGATCCCAAGACCCTGGGGTTATGACCTGAGCTGAAGGCAGAGGCTTTAGCCCACTGAGCCACCCAAGTGCCCTCTTCTTCTGTTCTTTGGGTTGTCTTTTTATTTTCTTCAAAGCTACTACCACTACCGTGGCACTTTACTTCACTGCTCCTGCTGTGGTTGTCAGCCTATAACTCTCTTCCTTGACATTAGAAGCCAGTTGATAGTCATATCTTTTAGCATACCAGAAACCTAGATTGTTCTCTGTACATACATACACAAAGTATCTTTGGGAATTGAGGTGTAAATTATAGGTTTTATTATCTGAAGAATTTCAAATAACATCACTAAAGCCAGAGATTTTCTTTTCCAAGTAGAGGCAACCCACTCATTTTATATCTTGATAAAATAAATGGGTGAGCACAGCTCATTCTATCTACCGACAATTGTTTTCTTTAACAAGGAAAAGTAGCATTGCTACAACAGACAAAAGTTTATAAATAAGTTGTATTCTAAAAATTCATTGGTATGGTAGCCCTTCATAATGCCAAACATATTCTGGCACCAACACGATAGTAGTTGTTCACAATTCTGGGATTGAAAGCCATTTGAATTTTTGAAGAAGCGTAATGGTAAGGCTACACTAAGTATATCATAGGCCAACAAAGCCCTTCACTATCTGGCCTGGCCTGGGAATTGAAGTGCTATTCATCATGTTATTTCTATGAGAAAGCATATGTCATATCATTGGGCAGCAGCATCAACAGGACCCTGTCTGTGTAAACCCATTATAGACCCAGAGATCCCTGATCAGCAAGACTGAAGTTAAAGGATTTGGATTATAAAGAACATTTCTCACAAACCCCAGTAGAGATTAGTTTTTCCTAAGGATGGAATAAGAGCTGGAGTTCAGGATTCCATCCAAATACCAGTCTCAAGAAACTGTGAATATTTGAAAAGTATTAACTATAAAAATGACTATCTCTTGGCGTGCCTGAGTGGCTCAGTTGGTTAAGCGTCTGCCTTCGGCTCAGGTCATGATCCCAGGGTCCTGGGATTGAGCCCCATATCTGCCTCCCTGTTCAGCTGGGAATCTGTTTCTCCTTGTCCCTCTGCCTGCCACTGCCCCCTTGCTTGTGCATGCTCACTTTCTGTCAAAAAAATAAAATCTTTTTTTAAAAAAAAGATCCTGGGCGCCTGGGTGGCTCAGTGGATTAAGCCTCTGCCTTTGGCTCAGGTCATGATCTTAGAGTCCTGGGATTGAATCCCACATTGGGCTCTCTGCTCAGCGGGGAGCCTGCTTTTCTGCCTACCTATGATCTGTGTGTGTGTCAAATAAGTAAATAAAATCTTTATTTAAAATATGATCCTTTTGAAAATTATGCAGTTACATGGGCACATGTTTAAAAGGAGCAAAATGTAGGATATGGTATGTTAACACTCTGTCGTACACAGCCCCCCAACAAAGGAAATCAACAACAAATTCTGACAGGGGGGTAAAAAAAACTAGAAGCAAAGAAACTGAAATGCTAATAATAATTGTGTTGGGGTAGAATTCATTTTTCCTGCCTTTCTTTCTTCTGAATAACCTTGGATTTGATTTATTTTTATAATAAAACCAGCATAATTAATCTTCCCAAGTTGTAATTTCTGGAGAACAAGAATCTTGTTGGCTTTATTCTGAGATGTTGCCACTGCATAGCACATGGCAAAAAGGGGCACGTAATAAATATTTGTTGAGTTATAGAAGTAATCAGTAAAAGTTTCAGAGCTGAAAAGTAGTGTTGGAAATGAAGAACTTGGTAACAAGATAATTTCTCTTCATATTATTCTCATGTGGAATAGAGAGGCCATCACCACATGAAGACTCAAGGAATCCTACACTTTTCACGGGTCTGTGTTGTGTGGAAAGATTCCATGATGTGAATGTAAGCTGTGATTAGCAGAACAAAAAGGGTGTGCAGAAATGAAAGTTCGATACAAAAAACCTATGAAATAGGCATTTTGTGTCTTGCCCCACCTACCTTAATTTCCAAAAGAGCAAATAAGGAAAGAATAGTGTTCCAAAGACCTTCCAGATATCATGGTCAATTTCATTGATCTATGTGTATGTGGAAGGATTGATCTTCTAGCTTAGACTCTTCTAGAATCTTGAAGTTATGCTGCATCAGATTCTTTAGTAGAACTCTAGATTTTTTTTTAATACTCATGTGCTGCCATTACATAATAATGTGAATTCTACATTTCATATGTTGGTATATCTACAGAAACCCTATTTCTTGAATGTCACTAAAGAGAAAAAGGCTAGAGTGATATTAGAAAACTTACTAATCCTAGCTTATACCAGGTGAACATTTTCTTCCCCCATACACTTGCCAGTATATTTTATCTGCATTATTTAAAAATTATTTTGGTAATCATTTGGTAAGAAAGATTGTTAGAGTAGATTTCATTTTGCATTCTTATTGCATTCAGTTTTGAATAAATCTTATTCTTAGTTTTAACTTCACGTTATATATTTTCACTTAATACAACACATGTTATATTCCTTTATCTCAAGCATATTTTAAGAATAACTGGCACAGAAAGATGGAAATATACCATTCTATAAATAACCGTTTTCTCATGATTTTGTATATTTGAGTTGCCCAGACTTTTTAAACTTTGGCAGAGTTCTCTGAGGACTTCAAATACTTAGGGACTGTGCAGATTAAAGTAGCATTTCATATTTTTGGAAAGGTAAACATGAACATTTATAGCTTTCTAAAAGTCATGTCCGAAGGATAAAGAGAAATTTACAAGATCATGTCTCACACAAGCATATATATTTCGGTTCAGTTTAGCTTAGAATAAAAATCGTTTTATATTTTATTTTGGACTGACCATCATAAGAGGCTTACTATAATCTTTGAGCACCTGAAAGCTGTTCTTTAGGCAACTGAAATGATTTTTTTTTCAGCTACACTGAGTACTTGTAAAGTACAAAAGCTGAAGCATGAGCGCCTCAATAGTTTTATAAACTCAAGTCGCTGAAATGGATTTTTGAAGAGATGGAGTATACAATAAAGGTTCTTTTCCTCAAAGATGTTCAAAAATGAGATAAGCAACCATGCATCTGAGTGTGACAAAGTGAAGTATTGAAACTTAACTTTCAGTATAAGATAGTCTTCTAGAAAAATCTAGTCAACTGGTACCAAATAGCCAAAATACCAGAGAAGGGAGGAAAATTTACATTATGTCACTTTACAGTTCACTAGAATGGATTCTCTCAACCTTGTAAGTGATGTAAAATCATTATCTCATGTGTAAGTCTGGAATTTACGTGTTTGGAAGATTTGCTTGAGATCCCTTCGCCATACTTCCTGTTAAATATGGAGGACTGGACAAAGGTATTAACTTCGTAAAAGTGAAAAGGCACAAACACAGTCACAAGCACAAAAGGGATGGTTAAAGAAAAAGCCATGTCTTTGAAGATACGAAGCACATGGATGGGGGCACTGACTTGGCTGACCCAAGAAAGTCAGATCATGAGCTAGTAGGAGGGAAAGCCAAGAATCCACTTTGTTACACAGAAACTCCGAGAAGACCCAGAAATTGAGCTACTGGTAAGGGAAGGCAAGAAGCCACCCATTTTGTACCACAGAAACACCCAGAAGACCCAGATGCTTCCAGAGATAGAGGCTAGGGTGAAGCTAAAGACAGGGGATTGTGTTTCAGAAGCACCAGGACCTAACATCTCTTCAATTCAATATGGCTCTGCTTCCCTTCAATCCCTGCAGACAATTAAAAGGATAAGGAAGTAAGGGCATGGGGTAGAGAAAGGATCCTGGAAAAGATGGGGCAGGGTGGGTAACTTAGGAAAAAGATTAAATGAAAATATCATAATGGTTGTTGAGATTCTCCTTCCTTTACCTCCTTCCTCCACTCCAAGGGGCTGTTCAGTCAGCAGATCTTTGAAGAAAAATTACTAGATTGCACAGCTCTGGGGAAGCCTTTCCTGCACCATTTATGTGAATGATACCCATGGAGATATACATGAAGACCCTGGATCCAAAGCACCTTTGCAGAGAAATCGGACCAGTCCAAGACACAAGAACCAAAAGATAATGATGTCAGAAATTCACCAACAGAAGGCCCAGCCAGGTCTCCTAATAGTGAAGGCAACCCTTTTCAAGCCCCTACTGGGAGAACAGAACCTTAGATCTGCTCTTGAAGATCCCATGCTTCAATATGAACCTCTAGCCAAGAATCACCAGATTGTGGAAGTCTCTAATATGGAAAGCAGAGACTGAAATACTTAGGAAGAAATCTTAGAAAAAATAATGCATGCAGGAAGAAGAGAATTACCATCAATTGCATCAGATATGAGAAAATAATACATATATGGAAAACAGTGTTCTATCATGGTAAGAAACATTCAGGGAGCAAAATGACCTCTTGGAAATTAAGAAATGTGCTAGCAGAAGGGTGCTTGAGTGCCTTGGTCAGTTAAGCATCTGACTCTTGGTTTTGGCTCAGGTCATGATCTTGGGGTCAGGAGATGGAGTTTCCTATTGGGCTCCTCCCTGGGGAGTATACTGAGAGTCATTCTTCCTCTCCCCTACTCCCCAAATAAATCTTTAAAAAAATGATAACAAAAATGAAAACTTGATAGAAAGTTTGAGATAAAACTGAATATTTATTCAGGTAATTCAGTAAATAAAGTACAAACAAATTTTAAGTACAATTTTTCCATATCCATTTAAATAGAATTTTTAAAAAATTAACCAGTTCCAGAAATCTGACACCTGAAGAATATTTCTAGAAGTTGAGGTCAGAAGGAAAAGGGCAGGATATAATAAAACACAATTTAAGGAAACTCCCTAGAACTGAAAGATATGTGTTTTTACATTCAAAGGGCCCACTTAATGCCTGGAAAAGAAATGAAAGTGAAATAAACTTATGCCTTAGTACATCATCATGAAATTTCAGTGCTTTAGGATCCTATCTGATTGTTAGCCAATAGAGTTAAATACATAATACGTTATATATTTAAACACTCTGGAATAACCTTGGATCAAGGAGGAATTTAAAAGAGATAGAATTGAGGAATCAATGGAAATAGGAATATGTAATAAAACCTACAGGAGGAAATGGTATTATCTCAAATATCCTTAGTATTAAATACAAACAATGGAAAGCGAAGGAATCAAATGCTCATGAAATTAAGAAAGGACTACCAAAATAGCCTGAGAAAGCATTACTAAGAATAAAATAAGACATTAATTAGAAAGAACACAAAAAAGATAAAATTAAAAACTGGTTTTTGGGGGGGCGAAGTGTAAGAAGTTTGACTCCTACTATTTTTTCCAAGCATGATGAGGAAAAAAAATCACCAAGATCAGAAATCACAAAGGAGAAGTAATCACAGATATGAGTGAGAGTTAAAAGACTGCTGAGTGGAAAAATACTTAGGTGTCTGAGTGTTCTACTACAATTTTTATTAAAGTGAAAGATATTCACAGTCAAAGTTAAAAGCAGTAGAATACAAAACAATATGTACAGTGAGAACTCACTTTTAGTAGACAAAATAAAACCATATATATGCATGGACAAAATGAATAAACAGTATGAACAAAGGCCATGTCTCATTCAGCCTAGGATTATGAGTGATTTTTATGTTTTGGCTTACATGGCATCTGGAATTTTTTGTTTTATAAGAAATATACTTGGTGGTTATTGGGCAAAAATTTTAATAAACATTTTTTAAAATTTAGGTTACTGACAGTAACTGTTTTTTTTTTAAATTAACATATAATGTATTTGTTTCAGGGGTACAGGTCTGTGAATCATCAGTCTTACGCACTTCATAGCACATACCCTCCCCAATGTCCATCACCCAGCCATCCTATCCCTCCCACCTCCCCCCTCTCCAGCAACCCTCAGTTTGCTTCTAGAGATTAAGAATCTCTATGGTTTGTCTCCCTCTCTGGTTTCATCTTGTTTCATTTTTCCCTCCTTTCCCCTATGATCCTCTCTCTTTTTCTCAAATTCCTCATATCAGTGAAATCATATGACAATTGTCTTTCTCTGATTGACTAGTTTTGCTTAGCATAATACCCTCTAGTTCCATCCATGTCATTGCAAATGGCAAGATTTCATTTTCTGATGGCTGCATAACATCCCATTGTGTTTGTGTGTGTGTATACACATACAGAATATATATATACACAGATGTCATATGTATTCTATACATATATATATTCTGTATATTTGTATGTGTAGATATGTGTGTATATACATATATGTGTGTATGTGTGTGTGTGTATATATATATATATATGACATCTTCTTCCATTCTTCTGTTGATGGGCATCTAGGCTCTTTCCATAGTTTAGCTATTGTGGACATTGCTGCTATAAACATGCCGGTGCACATGCCCCTTCAGATTGTTACATTTGCATCTTTAAGGTAATTACCTAATAGTGTGATTGCTGGGTCATAGGGTAGCTCTATTTTCCATTTTTTGAGAAACCTCCATCCTGTTTTCCAGAGTGGCTGCACTAGTTTGCATTCCCACCAACAGTGTAGGAGGGTTTCCCTTTCTTCGCATCCTTGCCAACACCTGCGGTTTCCTGACTTGTTAATTTTAGCCATTCTGACTGGTGTGAGGTGGCATCTCACTGTGGTTTTGATTTGTATTTCCCTGATGCCGAGTGATGTTGAGCACTTTTTCATGTGTCTGTTGGCCATCTGGATGTCTTCTTTGCAGAAATGTCTTGGACAGTAACTGTTTAGTATAACATTTAAGGGAAAACAATTTTAAATTTCCCAATTTGAGTTTGCTGGTTCTATGCCCACGTGTGTTATTTTGTAGCAACTTACTTGTTGTGGTGTGTCATGTTATTTAAATGGCTGGGTGTTAGAAGGTGGGGGAGGGACAGTGAAGTATCCCCCAAACTGAGGAGGACCTTTGAGATGGGAAAACGAAGCAGGTGACTCCATTCAGTTTACAGGAGTTCTATTCAGGGTAACTTACTAAGGGGCTTCTTGGGGAGATGGATGATGCTTGGTAAAGGCACAGTTATTCTCCAAGAAGTCCAGACTTTAGTCCACAGATTTTATAGAGGGAGGGGACCCACAGAAGGGCATTATAGTGAGATCAAAGTGTTCACGAGTACTTAACTGACAGCAAACCTTTAATCATTTGGCAGCACCTGTGGATCAAGAAGGGGAAAGACTGTTCTGTCAAACAGAGTCCTAGGAAGCCAAAGCAAGCCTCCCCACATTCCTCGCTTTAGTGGGCATTTCTAAGGAATGTGTATTAATCTCCAAGGGGCCTGGGACGTAATCCTGAGAGAAGGGACAATGAACATGAATAAGATGGAGTGTCACAGATGGAGTCAGGATGGTCAGCACTCACACGCTGGGACTATGGTAGTACAGCAGAGTAAAGATCATTTTCTTCTTGGATGAGCTAAGGAAAGCCATTAGGGACAAACATTTGGCTCTTAATTTCTTTATTAAAGGAAATTTTTATTATTAAGAAATGAACCATCCAAAAATAGATAATACAATGAACTCTCACATCCATCACCATCTGCCACAATTATCAATGCATCTTATTCTCTCTATTTACCCCCAACCTGTTGATGATTTTGAAACAAACACTAGGTACCATATCTTTTTGCTTATAAACGTTTCAGTTAGGATCTCTTAAAAAATAGATTGGTTTTTTCAAAAGATTACTACAATGTCATTATACTACTTAAAAATATTTATTTCTGGATATCAAAAATCCAGGCAGTGTTCAAGTTTGCTTAATAGTTTCAAATTCTTTACAGTGTATTTCATTAGGATCTAAAGTTTATCTAATTCTTAAGGGTTTTTTTCAGTATTTGATTCTTTGAATTTCTCTTCCAATTAATTTCATATTTTGACTGTAATTGATTGATGTCTGCTGTGCTCACTTCCCTTCTGATAGGAGTTTAAGAGTTTTAATTTCTCTGGATTGGACAACTCAAAGGGAATTACATATGTAGTTAATTTTTTTGGTTAATTTTTTCAAGAAAATTCACTTGAAAAAGTGTGAAGGAGGGGCGCCTGGGTGGTTCAGTGGGTTAAGCCTCTGCCTTCGGCTCAGGTCATGATCTCAGGGTCCTGGGATCAAGCCCCGCATCGGACTCTCTGCTCAGCAGTGAGCCTGCTTCCCTCTCTCTCTCTATCTCTCGCTTTCTCTGCCTCTCTGCCTACTTGTGATCTTTGTCAAGTAAATAAATAAAATCTTAAAAAAAAAAAGGTGTGAAGGAACTGCATGAAAATCATTCATAAAAGGGAATTGTGAAAAGATTTTTTACAAAGAAAACAATACTATAATTTGTTATATATGCGTTTTTAAAGGGATAATTGATAGTTGACATCTCTCTTAGATTCAGTGAAACACTCTCTCCTGGTTTTTTTTCTAGCTTTGGTCTTTATTCTCAGAGCTCTTCGCTAGGTCCCCTTCCTCTACCTGATCTCTGTATGTTCGACTTCCTCGGGACTTAAATTTGAGCCTGCTTCCTTCTTGATGCCATCTTCTTATGGGATCTCAGTAATACCCATGGTACTAAATGACATCTTTGTTGGTAAATTTGATTAGAAAATACCTTCATGTAACAAGTATAAAAAGCAACCAAAAACAAAGTAAAAAGACAAATGCTGCATTGGCTAAACAATTGCAATTTAAATCATAAACAGTTAATATAGAGAGCTTCTTAGAAGCAGAAAAGAAAATAACCAGTAATCCTACAGAAAAATAAGTTAGAGATGAGAGCAGACAGATCACAGAAAAAGATGTAAAATTCACTTAAAAAGATAAAAAAAAAAAAACTCTACCACACTCATGATAAGAGAACACAGATTAAAACTATACCGAGATACCATTTTTATTATGTAGCAGTCCAGCAAAATTCTAAAAGTTTGACCACATACTGTATTGATGAGGCAACGGGAACATGAGAACTCTAGCACTCGCTGGTGGACATTAAAAAAGGAAAAAAACAAACACAAAAAAACACTCAGTAGAGGGGAATTTGGCAGTGTCAGGATTATATATGTATGTATACCTAGCCCCCAAAACCTGTTTATAGGAATTTAGCCCTAATATACACTTGCAAAACTGAAAAGGCATAGACACAGAGCCATTCCCAGTGGCACTATTTATAATGTCAAACCATGGAAACAACTTAAATGTCCATCAGTAGAGAACTGGTTGAATAAATTATGGTACATTTGCTCAGTGAAGTAAGACTATCTTTTTGAACTATCAGTCTAGGACACAGCCATATCAGGAAAAAAGTGATATTCAATATATACACATGTGTTGTTACTTTAACATGAAGTTATGAAAAATGGATGTTTATTTGAAACTGTTCTATATTTAATTTTCTGTTACTTTTTAAAAAAGATTTTATTTACTTACTTGAGGGGGGGGAGAGTGTGTGTGTTTGCACACACACACACGCACACACACAGGGAGAGGGAGAAAGCAGACTCCCCACTGAGCAGGGAGCGGATGCAGGATTCAGTTCCAGGACCCTGCGATCATGACCTCAGCTGAAACCAAAAGTTGGGTGCCTAATCGACTAAGCCACCCAGGTGCCCCTAATTTTGTTACTTAAATGCTGTTATTTAAATGAAACTATAGGACTCGCTAACAGTGGTAATTATTGGTGATTGATAGGAACAACTGATGAAAAATGTGTGAGAAAAATATATTTATAATACTCACACATTATAAACATATGGAGGATAATTATACATTATCCCCTAATGCAGAAGTTTAACTTTTTTATAGCTTTTGATTGGATTACTATGTACTCTTTTTTTTTTCTTTTTATTGAGGTATAATTGACACACAATGTTAATTTCAGGTGTATAGCAGAGTGATTTGACAAGTCTATATATTATACTCTGTTCACCACAAGTGTAACTACCATCTGTCACCCTACAATGTTATTACAGTACCATTGATTGTATTCCCTATGCTATACATTTTATTGCCATGACTTATTCATTCCATAACTGGAAGCCTGTATCTCCCACTGCCCTTCACCTATTTTGCCCATCCCCCCACCTTTTCCTCTCTGGTAATCGTCAGTTTGTTCTCTGTATTTATGGGGTCTGTTTCTGGTTTTGTTGGTTTATTGGTTTGTTTTTTAGGTGCCACATGTAAGTGAAAAACGGCATTTGTCTTTCTGACTTATTTCTCTTAGCATAATACTCTCTAGATCCGTCCATGTTGTTGCAAATGATAAGCTCTCATTCTTGTTTATGCCTTAGTAATATTCCATTGTGTATATGCATATACACACATGTGTGTGTATCCCATCTTCTTTATCCATTCATCTGTGGATGGATACTTGAGTTGCTTTCATATCTTGGTTTTCTGTGTATTAAGATGCATAAATGTAAGACTTTTGAAAAACGATAATTAAATACAATAGAACTGCCTAACTGATATTGCCAATACTTAATTTAAAAAATGCCATTTTCTTGGGACGCCTGGGTGGCTCAGTTGGTTGGACGACTGCCTTTGGCTCCGGTCATGATCCCGAAGTCTCGGGATCGAGTCCCGCATGGGACTCCCAGCTCCACAGGGAGTCTGCTTCTCTCTCTGATCTTCTCCTCACGCAGCTCTCTCTGTCTTTCTCTCAAATAAATAAATAAAATCTTTTAAAAAATGCCATTTTCTTTCTGTCATATGGTACAGTGGGATACCTTTACTCTATTTGCTTTTTTGAAAGCATTTCTCTGAACTGTCTGCAGCTTTTCAATTTCTTTTATGTAGCACTGAAACAACACAATCAGACATAAAGTTCACTTTGGTTGCTTTGCTTTTGTCAAACCCATGCTACACTGGTTCCTGGTATTAGTACAAAATGATGACAGCAAGCTGAATTTCCTCTCAACATTAGTGTTTAGGCATGGAATACTTAGGATTTTATGAGTCAAGACTCAGTCTTATAGGAATTCTTTTCCAGGTGCCAAATGCCCATCTCCTCTGTATATGTAGGCATGTTTAGGTAGACCAACTATTTGTCAATGAATTCCTTTGCATTCATTTATTCATCATGTAGCCTATCTGATATCTAAAATACCCATCATTTTTTAACACTATGGAGCATACTGGATGTCATCATAAATTAAATCTCTTTCAAAGAAAATGGGTTTTAATGTGGAGAGGTCATTAGAATTTGTAAAAAATAAAACTGGATATCAGATAAGTTAAAATTTTAGTAAAGAAATTAAGCAAATCCTGTTTCACTTGGTTGCCTTGTTCTAGTGTTTTTTATTTGTATTGTTTTGTTTTTGTTTTCTTGCTATATCTAAGTTTTTGTCACAATCTACACACTATACTGAATAATTCAGATGCAATCAGTTCATTCTTTTCTAAGTTTCTTATGACTTCTGCAAAGCTCATCAAATTCAGTTTTGGAGAAACAATAAAGATTTGTTTTATTTTAATTCTTCCCTACACTTTCATCCTCATTGCATTTAGTGAGAACGTATCATATGCCAACAACCACCCTAAGTGAGGTAGATACAGCTTTGACCAAAATTGGCAAAGTTCCTGCCCTTATAAAACCTATTATTCTGTAAGAAGCATAAAGATGCGTATTTTATTTTTTAAAAAGCAATTATCCCTATAGTTGGCTGGATAGGTTAAGTGTTTCCCTTTTGCTCAGGTCATGATCCCAGAGTCCTGGGACCAACCCTCCCCCTCCACCCCTCAGCAGGCAGTCTGCTTGTCCCTCACCCTCTGCAACCCCCCTCCAGCTCATGCTCTTTTTCTTGGGCACTCTTTCTAATAACTAACTAAATAAGCAACTAGATTGAGGTTTGATTTGCAGGTAATAAAATGCATATAAGTGTATATTTCAATGAAGTTTTACAAATGTATGCACCCATATAATTGCTACCATAATCAAGATACAGAATATTTCTATCATCTCAGATCATTTATCCCTATTCTAGTTAGTCCTTCCTTGACATGTGTTTTGTCACTATAGATTACATTTTTCTTTTTTAGAGTTTCGTATAAATGGAATCCTATTCTTTTGTGTATACTCTTAATTTCCTTTGCTCAATATAATGTTTTTGGAGATTCATGTTTCTGTGAGTCAAGCGGTTTACCCCCTTTTGTTGGTAATTATTATTACATTGTACAGATATGCTACAAAATGTTTAACCATTCACCAGTTGATGAACATTTAGGTTGTTTCCAGCTTTGGGTTATTGAAATTTTAAAAAATTTCTTTATTTGAGAGAGAGACAGAGCATGAGCATTGAGGCAGGTGCTTAAGAGAAGCAGTTAGTGGGGCTTTGTGCCTGATCCCAGACCCTGCAATCATGACCTAAGCATAAGGCAAATGCTTAACCAACTGAGCCAGCCACGTGTCCCTCCAGTTTTGGATTATTAAAAATGCACCTATGAAAAGTAATGTACTATTGGACACATTTTCATATTCCTAAGAAAATACCTGGGAGTGGACTTTCAAGTGGTAAATGCATGATTAATTTTCTGGTAAAAGACAAACTGTTAAAGTGATTGTACCGTTTTGCATTCTCATCAGAATCCTATGAGAGGTCCAGTTGCTCCAAGTCCTTGTCAACGTTTGGTGTCGTCTTTTAAATTTTGGCCATTTTAATGGGAATATAGTGGTAAAGGTGGCTTTTTACTCCTGTCAGTCTACTTACATAATCCCAATTTAAAATCGATCATTTTTAAAATAAATTTTAAGAAAAACTTAAAAAACATTTACAAGTCTGAAAGAAAATGGCTTGCTTGATTCTGCAGATATTTTGTTTCTATTTTCCCTCAAGAACCCTCCAGGCTCTCTAGAAAAACACAAATCCTGTGTCAGGCAGCACTAGCTCCATGAAGCTCGCAGCTAGGCTCTCCTTGCACGGTCACAACTGCTAAGTTTTATAATTACTTTCCTCTTTTTATTTTTGCCTCAGCATCACCTTTTGAAGAATTTCCCGGGGAGGCGCGCGGGGCGGGGCAGGCTCTGAGACTCCCTCCGCTGGCTCCACCCTTTACTGGGACCCGCCCCCTACCCGGGAGTAGGCTTGAGACCGGAGAAGGAAGGTAGCTTCCGGTCTCGCGATTGGCTCTAATCCCGCGAGAAGAGAAGACGGCTGCCGTCGGTGGCGGTGGTGAGGGAGGGGGTGTGGCCGGGGCGCGCGAAGTCCCCAGGAGTGAGGGAGAGGGGGGCGGGGTCCCGCGCACCCGGCGTACGCATGCGCGCACGCGGCCAGTCGGGCTGGGCTGAGAGGGGAGGGGGCGGCGGCGGCTGGGGCGGTGTCGTTATTTCCGCGGTCTGGACGGTTCGTGGCGGCGCGGGTGGCTACGGGAGAAGTAGGTAGGGACCGCCGGTGCAGAGGCATTGAAACTCCCTCCCTCCCGTGTCCTAGAGCCGCAGCCCCCCGCGCGTGTGGCGGACCCTGGGGACGCCAGGTCACCCTGCGGCCCCGGCCCTCCCGCCGCGCTTCAGGTAGGAGCTGCAGGCTCCCCCGTGTCCGCTGCCCGCCGAGGCCCCGGCCTTGCCCGGTGTTGCCCGGGCGACCACCCGGTACCGGGCGTGCCCGCCCTCCCGCGCGACGACAGCTCTGTCCTTGTTTCCGCACGGTGTGGGGCCAGGGCCGGGCCAGGCTGACCCGCGTAGGGCGGACGTGGGGCGGGTCCCCGCCTCAGGTGCGCTGCCACCCCTGGCCGGGCGGCTAGGTCCCCTGCCCGGTGCTCCCGCACTCCGTCCCCACTGTGCGAGGCTGTGCGGGGGTCCTGCCGGGCGGGGGAAGAGGTCGGCCCAGAGAGCTGGGGCAAGGTGAGGGACCACCCCGACTTGAATATAGTTGCCTCGTGGGCCCCCGGGCTGCGAGAGGGGACTCTGAAGAGTGCCTTGGTCATTTGTG
Source organism: Mustela nigripes (assembly GCF_022355385.1). Taxonomy (NCBI): domain Eukaryota; kingdom Metazoa; phylum Chordata; class Mammalia; order Carnivora; family Mustelidae; genus Mustela; species Mustela nigripes. The sequence continues at coordinate 66,619,925 of NC_081565.1, read as the reverse complement.
GCCAGTGTGGAAAGTTGGAAGCTCGAGTTGATTTTGTTTAGATCAGTGGTGGGGTGGCTTCTGATTTTTTTCCTTGGATGGTGGGAAGGCAAACTCTTAAAGCCTTGGTAGGTGCTGGGCTGTTAGTAAATAAGCAACAGTAGTGTTAATATATTAAGATTTAATTGCATTAAGATCCCCCCCCCCCCCCCCCGTGTCATCCTCAAACTCAGATGATGTCTGGCAGTTTAGTAAGACTTCTGTCCAGTACTTGAACTCATGGCTTGCAAATACTCTTGCCCTGAAAGCCACAGTCTCTTTTTACACCAGTGTTAATTTTATAGGCATTATGGTCATGAAAGCTTCTGTAGAAGATGATGATTCGGGATGGGAGCTCAGTATACCAGAAAAGATGGAAAAAAGCAATACAAGCTGGGTGGACATAACCCAAGATTTTGAAGAAGCTTGTCGAGGTAAGTTTGAATTTTTAGACTAGAAATTCAGAATCTGGAAAAAGGTAAAATAAAATCTTGCTATTTGTAGACTAACTCAGTAAATGAAATCAACAGGTAAGTGTGGCGTATCAAGTTTGTTCACCACACTTACTCATTCTCTACCCTCTAATTTTAACTTTTTTTTTTTTTAAAGATTTTATTTATTTATTTGACAGAGAAATCACAAGTAGACAGAGAGGCAGGTAGAGAGAGAGGAAGGGAAGCAGGCTCCCTGCTGAGCAGAGAGCCCGATGCAGGACTCGATCCCAGGACGCTGAGATCATGACCTGAGCCGAAGGCAGCGGCTTAACCCACTGAGCCACCCAGGCGCCCCTAATTTTAACTTTCATTTAAAGCCAGTCGGTATTCTGGGCGCCTGGGCGGCTCAGTGGCTTGAGCCTCTGCCTTCTGCTTGGATCATGGTCTCAGGGTCCTGGGGTCAAGCCTTTGCTCAGCAGGGAGCTTGCTTCCCCTTTCTCTCTGCCTGTTCCTCTGCCTACTTGTGATCTCTCTCTCTCTCTCTGTCAAATAAATATATAAAATCTTAAAAAAAAAAAAGCCAGTCAGTATTTGATAGTGCATGAAATACTAGTGTTGAAGCAGTTGCTTCAATTTTTCTAGCTTTAAGTAACAGAAAGTGCATGGCTATAATTACAAATTGTGGAAATATAAGTTGTATTGACCTAAAGATGGTAGTAGTATTGTATAGTTGAGGTTTTTAAATAATAAAGTCACATTATTCACTGCTCAAGAGGGTCCAGTGACTTCCTGTTGCAGGTAGAATAAAATCTTTATTCCATCCCCATAGCCTGTATGGTCTGGTACCTGCCTACCACTGATTTCATTTTTATACCACTGTGCCACTAGGTTCATTATGTTAGTCACACCGACCTTTTTATGTCATTAAGCACACCAGGGCAGTTTCCCCTCGGGCCTCTGCATATTTCTCTTTCTGTGTCTTAAACTGCTTTGCCTTTAGGTCTTCACATAGCTGGCTCCTTCCTGGCAGGTTGCAAGGATATCTCAAAACAACTAATCTAATTAGATTTAACTCTGTTCTTTCCAGCTCCACCTCTGTTTTATTTTTATCATAATACTTATCTACTGTCAGAAACTGTCACTTTCAGTTATTTCTTATTTATTGTCGGCCTTACCCAATGGAACATAAGCTCTGTGAGTGCAGATATCTTGTCTGTAACCCTACTACACAGAATGTTGCCTGGTACATAGTAATAGTTTAATAAATGCATAGGCATAAGTGATTAGAGAAATGAGTGTGTTTGTTGTTGCAGGGGAATGAGCCTTAGGGAGAGACTGGAAAGAGAAAGGAACAAATGATGGAGTGAGAGGGGTGCCTGGGTGGCTTAGTTGGTTAAGCATCTGCCTTCCACTCAGGTCATGATCCTGGGGTCCCAGGATTTAGCCCCACTTCTATGCTGAGCAGAACGCCTGCTTTTTCCGCTCATTCTGTGCGCTCCCCCTCCCCCCACTTGTGTTTTCTTGCATGTTGCACAGGGATTCTGCCTTTCCCTCAAATAAATAAAATCTTTAAAAAAAAATGGTAGAATGAGAGCTTGAATTTGAAGAGAGGGTGGGATCAAGAACATGCTAGAGAAATTAACTTGTTGGGGGGCAGGGACACCTGGGTGGCTCAGTCGGTTGAACGTCTTCCTTCAGCCCAGGTCATGATCTCAGAGTCCTGGGATTGAGCCCCACATTGGGCTTCCTGCTCAGTGGAGAGCCTCCTTTTCCCACTGCCTGCTGCTAACCCTGCTTGTGTGCATGTGCGCTCTTTCTCTCTCACTCTCGCTAATCTCGAATAAATACAATCTTAAAAAAATTAATTTAGGGGAAAAGAATGAGGAATTACTGAGACAGGAGGAACTGAGGTTAGGATTGGTGAAGAAACACACACACACACACACACACACACACACACGCATGTTTTTAAGATTTTATTTGAGAGAGAATGAGGATGAGTGAGGGCAGAGGCAGAGGGAGAAGCAGACTTCCTGTAGAGTAGGGAGCCTGATGTGAGATTAGATCCCAGGTCCTGAGATCTTGATCTGAGCAGTAGGCAGATGCCTAATGGACTGAGCCACCCAGGTGCCTGAAACAGGTATATTTCTCAGCAGATTGGGAGGAATGCATGCCTCGATGAGTTCTTTTTTTTTTTTTTTTTCCCACTGAATCAGGTTAAGTCTTTGGTGCTGGTGAGACGGAGTGTTTAGAATAGTGCTCTTGAGAGGAGAAGTAGAGACTTGGAGCAGCTGCAGGTGGAAAGGGAGCCAGCTGAGTATAAGCAAAATGTTAAATCATGTGCCTGTCCTTTTATTGTTTTGAAATACATGTCCAGTTAAAGTATGCCTACGTGAAATTGTGGAAAGAACATTAGACTGGAAATTGGGGGACTGCCCATATCTGTCTATCCAAGGAAGAGAGAAAGAAGTGTAAGTTACAGTGTAATTTTTGTTCCCAGAGATTTTTTTTTTTTAAGATTTTATTTATTTTTTTGACAGAAACACAGTGAGAGAGGGAACAGAACCAGGGGGAGTGGGAGAGGGAGAAGCAGAGAGCCCGATGCGGGGCTCGATTCCAGGACCCCAGGATCATGACCTGAGCTGAAGGTAGCTGCTTAACAACTGAGCAACCCAGGCGCCCCTGTTCCCAGAGATCTTAAACTGTTCGTGGATTATACCCATCATCTTGCACTGATGTTTAAGTGATCTGTATTAGAGAGCTCTCATTCTAAACCTAAATGGAAAAGGTTTTATGAAGTTCAAATGACTTCAGTTGGGCCTTAAGGGAGTGGTCGAATTTTTATGTGAATGTGAGAGAATTGTTCTAGACTGAGTTCAGTGAGAGTTTGATGTTTGAGGAAGAGTGAATAATTTTGCTTCTTCATGGAGGGAACCTTGAATTGGCATTATGGTTTAATACCTGCTTCAGTGGGGGAGGAGTGGGGGAGGAAGAGGGGACTAGCATGTCATTTTGTTGCCAACCTCAAACCATCCTATTAATTCTCCCATAATTATCTCTTGCATTGTCTAAAGTGGCATGGATATGAGGTATACTTGAAACTAAAAAGTTAATATAGAAGTGATTTTCCTTTACATATAGATACAGGTCTAAAGGCTATTGGCAGCTCTTGAGCTGTGATATTTGTTTTCTCTTCTTGAAATAATCAAATTCATAGCATCAATTTAGTTTAGACTTCTGTTCTAGCAACTTTCCGAGAACTAAATTTAAAACAAATATTGTTATACCCTTTAACTATTACAGTGGTCTTTCCTCTTTAGTAATAGTGTGATGGCATTTGGCTAGACTTTGGTGATTGTTTTTTTGGTACCAGAATGAATGAATGAATAAATAAACAAACAAGCACACAAGCAGGTGTAGCGACGACAGTGTTTTTAATGTACATTCCTGCTTGTTCTTTTAGTGACTCTTCAGAGTCTTCTGGACCAAATTCTAATTTCATCACTTCTTTTATTTCCTGTTAGGCATATGGCACACAGTCCCTTCATGTTTCCTATATCTGACATTAAGACACTTGGTTTCTGTTTTTTTCCCCCTGAAATTATTTTGAATATATGGTGTCATTACCATATGTACTATATGTGCCTGATATATGACATGTCATTTTTCTAAACAACACCTCTGAACTTTGCTTCTTTAGGAAACTTTGCCTAATTCAAACCATCTCAGTGACTCCTGTAAAAAGCCTTTTATCTTCGTATTGAAACAACATATTTCGTTGTCTAAAGTTAGGTGCTTTCTGAACTATAAACCCACAACTTAGAAATTTTACTTAAACACAAATGATCATAAAATACACATTGCTCTTTCTTCTACCTACCAGATTCCCTTCTTCCACACACTCTGTGGATAACCAACAATCTCTCTTAGGATGATAACATCATTAAGTGTCTAGAACCCAGAGGTAATCCAAGTTTGGCTATCATTATTTCCATTCTTTTTGAGCTTTAGTCTAGAACGACATGTGTCTGTCCTGTTAGCCCATGTCCTTCTGTCTTTGATGGCTTCACTCATTCATTCTTAGTCTGTCTTTCTCACAGGCCCTCTGGTTTAAAGCCTCCTCACCTACCGGTTTCTTCAACTCTTGCCCAGTACTTTTAGGAAACCCCTTTTATTAATTTCTCTTGCCTCTTTTAAAATCCAGGATTTTTAAGCTTCTTGTTTCTTTTCCTTTCTGTATTGTCTTCTCTCATTTAGAACATTTGTAGGTGCCTAATATATACTTGTTTAAAGAATGAATTAATATTTTAAGGCCATATTTCTTCAAATTAGGGAGTATCTGGATCTTGTACTTCAGAGTTTTGAGAACCACTGCATTACATTAAATGCTGTCATTTTGGGTGATTGCCTGAAACCAACATAATTATGAACACGAGACTGGGCGCTGAAATTATAGCAGTACTTGGTTATAATGTTATTACCCATTTGGTAATCTATAATCTTTTAAAAAAAATTATCGAACTGATTGCATAACATTTAATAGTTACCTTAGAAAAAACGTAGATTCTTAATAAAACTTTCATGGACTCCTCTTCCTCTGAATTCATAAACACCAGTTTGAGAATCATTGTTCTAGGAATTTGCTGTTAGCACTTTATTCCAAGAAGAAAAAGATGAGTAGAAATTGCCTTGGTGAAAGATCTGGGCAACCTGTAAAATACTTTTTTTTTTCCAGTGATTTTGATTTTGGTGATGAAAATTATGTTTTTCTTGTTACATCTTATCAAGAATGTTTTCAATGGAAGAGTGTAGGTGGGCTGGGCAGCACTGGTAATTATGGGTCACTGTAGATCAGCGATTATCTGCCAGGATTGATTTTGCCCTGCAAGGAACATTTCCCAGTGTCTTTTGACATTTTTGGTTGTCACAGTAGGAGGCGGGCTGCTACTGATGTCTGGTGGTACACACCAAGGATGCCGCACAGGATAGCCCCCACAAAGAAGTAATTATTTTAAAATTAAATTTAAATTATTTTAAATTATTTTAAAATGTCAGTAGTGCTATGTAGTTCACTCTGTTTAGATTATTTTCAGTAATATTCAACTACCATTTAACCTTTCTGACTCTGGATTTTTCAGGAAAGGAACATATGGATGGATGTCTTAACACCTCTAACAACTAGCTTTGACATACAGCAGGCTATGGGAAGAGAATGATACCTTTGATGCACTTTGAGTTCTCTTCTGCATTGTTGAATGCGTCCTATCAGATTTTCTCTTTAGGCAGGTATTGTGAATTCTCCTTTATGTTGGTCATTTTTGGTAAACAGAAAAGGTGTCTTCAGAAGTCATCACTTTCCCTATTTTGGCTGGTTATTTCACTATCCATAATTCTAGATAGTATGCTTTTACTGCTAGTTCTTAATTCCTTGCATTCACAGTTTGGCATCATCTATGGACTTCTATCCATATGGTGCCAACATCTATCCATGTAGTTGGAGCTACATTATGAATATGCAGATATTATCCATGGCTGAGCCAAAGAGTAAAGTTTTTATTACTTTTTCCTTCCTGCACAGTTCTGTGTTACACAAAACTTTTTTTTACCCAAAACCTATGTAGTTATCATTAATTCTACTTTAGTCTCCTTACCCCTTTTCTAAATCTCCTTGAGACATTCACATACCTCAGACAAACTGTCATTTTCATCTCTTTGAAGAAATTTCTCCTCAAGCCTCTTACTTATTGCTCCAGTGTGGACTTCTTGCCTTTGTACATCGTGTAATCCTGAGGTCATCAGGGTCATCAGCCTGGGTTTCTTACTTTATCAAGATTAGACATTTTTGGGGCCATGGATGGCTCAGTCATTAAGCATTTGCCTTAGGCTCGGGTCATGATCTCAGGGTCCTGGGATTGAGCCCCACCCCCCTCCCAGGTCAGGCTCCCTGCTTTGTGGAGAGCCTCCTTCTCCCTCACCCACTCCCAGGGCTGGTGTTCCCTCTTTTGCTGTGTCTCTCTGTCAAAAAAAAAAAAAAAGATTAGACATTTTTATTCTCCTCCTGAGTAGAGAGCATGGGAGATAGTTTTTTGAGGCTCTGAATGTCTGAAAATGTCTTTATTCTGTCCTCCCACTTTATTGATAATATAATATTTCTGGATACCTTTGATAATTTTGAGGGCATGACCCATTGATGCTTTTGCACTGATGTTGCTGTTAGGAAGTTTGATGATATTCTGATAACTTTCATATATAACCTTTTAAGATTTCTGTTTGATCCTATATACACACCTTTCATTGAGGTTTGCCTGGTTGACAGCTCTGAGGTCCTCTCATCTTATCCTTCATTTCTAGGAAACTTTAATTATTCTATTTCCTCATTGGGTTTTTTTGTTATTTTTGTTTTTGTTTTTGTATTCTCTTTAGGGAGTGTCTATTTTTTGGATTCTGAACCTTTGGGAGGTGCTTAGATCATGAGAGTGGAGCCCACATGAATGGGATTAGTCCCTTTTGCTGTTTGAGGTTACTGCAGAAAGATGGCCATCTAGCAAGTGGGCCCTCACCAAATATCTGCTGGTGCCTTGATCTTGGACTTCCCAGATTCTAGAACTGTGAGAAATAAACGTTTATTGTTTATAGGCTGCCCAGGTTATGGTATTTTGTTGTTGTTGTAGCAACCTGAATGGAATAAGACTCTTCCAAACTTACTGTATTTTTCTTTTCTGCTGTAATGTTCTTTATTTTTAAGATTTCTTTTTTCTTAATATTCTTTCTCCCTTTTTTAAAAAAGTCAAAAGTCCTGTTTTTGTCTCAGGGTTGCACTTTTTTATCTCTCTAAGGATAATAGTTCTTTTAAATGTTTGTTCTTCTACATACTTTCCTCCAACTAGTGTTTTCTTTTTTTAGTTTGTTTCCTTTAGTTTGTATCTTTTGGGCATTACTTCAGATATCTAAGAATTCTTTGTTGCATGTCTAAAGGTGGGAGACCAAAAAGCCAATTGGAAGTTCTGAATTATTGAGTGGGACTTATTGACAGACCATCGCTATCAAGTGATCTGACTTGGCTTTGTTTTTTGTTTTTCTTTTTTTTCTGGCTTGGCTTTGTGGTAAAGTACATCTGATATAGAGGGAGACAAACCATAAGAGACTCTTTTTTTAAAAAAATTTATTTAACAGACAGAGATCACAAGTAGGCAGAGAGGCAGGCAGAGAGAGAGGGGGAAGCAGGCTCCCTGCTCAGCAGAGAGCCCGATGTGGGGCTTGAGCCCAGGACCCCAGGACCATGACCTGAGCCGAAGGCAGAGGCTTAACCCACTGAACCACCCAGGCGCCCCCCATAAGAGACTCTCACAAAACAAATTGAGGGTTGCCAGAGGAAGAGGGAGGGAGAGGGTGGTTTGGTTATGGACATTGGGGAGGGTATGTGCTATGGTGAGTGCTGTGAAGTGTGTAAACCTGCCAATTCACAGACCTGTACCCCTAGGGCTAATAATTCATTATATGTTAATAAAAATTTTTTAAAAATTAAAAAATAAATATGAATGAAATTAAATTAAAAAAATCTGATATAAGTTATTTAGCTCTTTCTACTTGGAAAGATTGTATTTATAAATTTTGTTGCTATTATAGAAATAGATAAATGAATATTTTTCATATATGAAAAATAAATAAATGCATAAATATAAATAAATGAAATTTCTATCCATATTTCTATAAAAATATTTCTAAAGATTGTACTTAGAAATTGTATTTGGCAAATTTATCTAATCTCTTGCCTTGAAGTTGAAGCTCTGACTTGATTGCCTACCATTTAACAGTTAAGTGGGGAAGAGATCTGGGGTTCTTACATATTCGCTTAATGCTCCCTCTTCCCATACTGTACCTGGCCTTCCAATAACCTTATGTCTCGGAGGTGGTTTTGCCCTCTTCAAAAAAAGTCTTCAGTATGTGGGGTTAGGGAGGGCCAGTTATCCTCTGTAAATAGGACAGGGTTCTGTGTTGTCTGACAGTTTAGTCCTTCATGTTTTAGCCTTCCTTTAGCTGCACTTTTAGTTGTAAGCGGTAAGTCGGGTTGGTTTTTGCTTTCTTCACTCCTGGTTTTAGGATTGTGCTTTCTCGACTTTGCTAAATAACTACTTAATTTGTCTTTTTATTTGCAACTTTCCCCAATTTTATTGTACCTGTTTTTCTTCTTTGGAGTGTATACCTTTCTTAAATACACACACACACTTTTCCTCTGGTTGTTTTAATGAGATTTCAGGAGGGAATTAAAAGTAGTTGCAGTTTGCCACCTTTACTGCCTGGTAAACCTCAATTGGTTGGTTTAAATATCACAATTACAATGATACTGATTTCAACTGTATCATTCAACCTATTGATTCAGTAGGGGTTCATAGGGTACCTAGCTGGGAACTTAACCATCCTTTATAATGTTATGGGTGGAAATCTGTTCAATGATCTATAACTTCAGTTTACACATGATCTGTTCACTTATAAGATGATAAAATTTATTTGCCTTGTCATATAGGGGCGCCTGGGTGGCTCAGTGGGTTAAGCCACTGCCTTCAGCTCAGGTCATGATCTCAGGGTCCTGGGATCGAACCCCGCATCGGGCTCTCTGCTCAGCAGAGAGCCTGCTTCCTCCTCTCTCTGTGCCTGCCTCTCTGCCTGCTTGTCATCTCTTTCTGTCAAATAAATAAAATCTTTAAAAAAAAAAATTTTCTCTCACAACAAATCTGTTCATGAGTGAGAATATGAATGAGAGTGAGGATATGAAAGAGTGAGGATAAAAGAAAAAGGCAGTTTATTGTCAAGGTAGTCAAAAAAAAACCCTTGAATCATCAGCTTTTCCTTATATTTAATTTTTTCCTTTGCTGTGAGTGTTTTAAATTATGTACTGCTGCACCTACTTAAGGCTTTACATAAAAGTAGAAGTAACTATTTTTAATGTATTTTTTTAAATTTTATTTATTTTTAAAGATTTTTATTTATTTATTTGACAGACAGAGATCACAAGCAGGCAGAGAGGCAGGCAGAGAGAGAGAGAGAGGAGGAATCAGGCTCCCTGTTGGCAGAACGCCCAATGCGGGGCTCGATCCCAGGACCCTGAGATCATGACCTGAGCCGAAGGCAGAGGCTTTAACCCACTGAGCCACCCAGGCGCTCCAGAAGTAACTATTTTTTTTATCACTGTGTTAATTTAGTTCAACAGTTAGGTATATCTGTGATCCCTGGGATCCTCGAGACCATTTTAAAGGTTATGGAAGGTCAAAATAATTTCCATGGTAAAACTATTTCCATATAATACTGAGATGTTAACTTGCTTTTTTGACTCATATTCTCTTTATTAGTACTGTGGAATTTTCCAAGGACTGTAAGATGTGTGATGATTTCATTGCTCTAACTGTTAATGATAAATGTAAAACATTCTTCTCATTAAATTTTTTGAGACTTGCAGCCTAGTTGGATAAGACCCAAACTACTCAGGTCTGTAGTGCTGTAGAATATCATGATTCTGTGTTCATTTGTTGATCATGCAGTGAGAGGGCTTGCACTCTGCTTAGTTGAGTAAATTTTAAAGTTTCCTGCCTACAGTTTACTGTGATCTGATTGCTGTTCTTTTCTTTTTTTCCTTTTAAGATTTAGTTATTTATTTATTTGAGAGAGTGGGAGAGAGCACACGCACATGCATGTGTGAGGAGGAGCAGAGGGAGAGGGATAAATGGACTGCACTGAGTGTGAAGCCAAGGTGGGGCTCAGTCCCAGGAATCTGAGATCATGATCTGAGCCAAAATCAAGAATTGGTTGCTTAATTAACTGAGCATCCAGACCTCTCTGATTACTGGTATTTTGAGGGACCTAATGAGAGTCAGCTAGTTCAGCCCTTCATTTTACAGATAGGAGACCAAGGCCCAGAGTGATTGGCTTGTTTTTAGGTCTGTGGAGTGTTTTATGTTTAATGAAGCTATTTGGTACCCAAATCTACCTTAAGTATTTGATAAATTATTACAGCAATTCTCCAAGTTTTTGGCCTCAGGATCCCATTATACTTTTTTTTTTTTTAAAGATTTTATTTATTTATTTGACAGAGGTCACAAGTAGGCAGAGAGACAGGCAGAGACAGAGACGGGGGAAGCAGGCCTCCTGCCAAGCAGAGAGCAGTACTTGGGGCTTGATCCCAGGACCATGGGATCATGACCTGAGCCAGTGTCACCCAGAAGCCCCTAGGATCCCATTATACTCTTAAAAATTACACTTTTAAACTCTTAAAAATTGTTTGTGTTAACATATATATAGTTTACTGTATTAAAATTTAAAGCAAAATTTAAAAATAGGAATTCATTTAAAAACAAATATAAATCCATTGCATGTTGTTTTTTAATGAAAATCAATATTTTTCAAAGCAGAATGACTTACAAGAGTGGAGTTTTATATTTTTGAAAATCTCTTTAATGTCAGCATAACAGAGGGTGCCTGAATTCGCTATCTGTGTGTGTGCTTGAAGTATATGAGGTAAATTTGGCCTCACCCAATACGTAGTTGAAAAATGGAGGAACCATTAAAGATAATTGTGGATCCTCTTCTTTGATATGGCAGTGCAACAAAACTTGACAGGTAGTAGTTTCTTAAAGATTAGTTGTGATGTGGAATCTGAAGACATATGAGTGGACTTTCTTTGTTACATTAAAATCCACTGGTCTGCCTTGAACTTTGAATGGATCTTTTATCCATGTCTGATTTTGGAACATTTGTTGCCATTTGGAAAATAATGGTTCACCGAGTTAAGCAGATCTTCCAAATGCTGATGAAATTACACAATACTGAAAAGCACATTTGTTAATATCACCACCAGTATCATCAGAAAAGTCTTTTTTAAGTATTGGGAATCTATCAGTTTCACAGTGTCAGATATGTCTCTCCAAATTCTAATTTTTGCCTAAAAGCTCAAATTTTATTATTGGTAACACAAATGTCAATTGTTTTTCTTAAAGCAACAAACTCATTTATTTTCAAGAAAATGACATATTCTAATATCTGAATAAGTACATTTTGGCCATTCAAGTAAAAATGGTGTTCCATAATTGTGCAAGTGCTTCTCCTTAAGACAACGTCTTACATTGGTATGTAGCAAAAGTGTTTGATTGTAACTTTCCATTTTGTCAAATAGAATATTTAAAAGATGTACTCAGAGATAGGGATTTAATCAGATAAGTCAGGGCCACACGAGAAGGAAGTGATTGAGGCACCTAGGGTGTAAAATTTAAGAATTTGCTACCTGAAAATGAGTCACTCTTTAAAATTTCTCATGGGAGGTGCTTCACTTGCTGTACCCTGGTCCCAGTCCTGAGGTTAATAATTTTACTGCTTCATCAAGGACCTCTTAAGTGAAATTAAAAAAAAAAAAAAATTGTCTTTTTTAACTACAAGTGCATGGAGGTAAAGAATACACTGTTGAGCTTGGGGCCACTGTGAATTTGTGCTGAAACTAAAGTAGTGTAGCCCCACCCCCCATTTAAAAATTTTTCCTCTTTATGCATTGCTTTTGCATCCTCAGTGCAAACGTCAACACAATGAAAAAGACAACGTTTTAGTATTACTATAAAAGTAATTTTTATTTATTCAAGAGAGAGAGAGATAGAGCGAGTGAGTGGGAGCACACCAGTATGTGCACAATATACTGATACAGAGCAGGGATGGAGGGGCAGAGGAAGGAGAGAAAGAATCATAAGCGTGCTCACCGTGGTGCCCAACACGGAGCTCAGTCTTACAACCCTGAGATCATGACCTAAGCCGAAATCCAGGGTTGGATGCTTAACTGACTGAGCCACCCCTGTGCTCTGATATTTCTATGAAAGTAATTTTAATATTACAGACACCACCTGGGTTCCCAGACCATCTTTGAGAACTGCTGAAAACTAGTGCTTTGCACCTTCGACAAGATTTGACCATCAATACTTAAGCTACTTAAAATGTTGTGGTAGTGGTTCTCACCTTCCCTGCACATTGAAATCACCTGTAGGGCTTTAAAACGACTGCAGAGGCCCCACCCCTAGAATTTAATTGGTTTAGGGTGCTGCTTGGATGCTAGGATTTTCCCGAGTTCTAGAGTTGATACCAGTATGCACCTAAGGTTGGGACTTGTTTTATAGGGTTTGAATACTGTTTTGATTAGCTGTTTACTCATGTTTTCTACATTAAAATAAAATGTAATTTTAAACAACTTTGGTACTGTTCCTGGGACAAATAGAGGTTAGATTTTGATACCAAGTAGTTTAAAAACAACTTGTGAAATAGCAATCAGTTCTGTGAAAAAGTATACTTAGGGGGAAATATACTAGTAATACTTTAAAATGAGGTTGGTAATTCTGATTAGATTGTTTTGGCCCATGGTGGGTTGTTTGCTAATTCTAAAAAGTTCAACTTAAAGAGTTTATTCATTCTGTGGAAGGCATTATATTAGTAATTGAGTACAAATAATCATTTCTTCGAAAATGAAGTTTAGGGGCACCTGAGTGGCTCAGGGGGTTGAGCCTCTGCCTTAGGGCTCAGGTCATGGTCTCAGTGTCCTGAGATTGAGCCCCGCATCAGGCTCTCTCCTCAGCGGGGAGCCTGCTTCCCTCTGTTTGCCTGCCTCTCTGCCTACTTGTGATCTCTCTCTGTCAAATAAATAAAGTCTTTCAAAAAAAAGAAAATTAAGTTTAATGCAAGCTCATTTTCAAACAAAACTTTTTTTCTTAGAATTAAAATTTAAATACTAAGATTGTATTATTCAAAGGATTTTTCTTTTTTTTTTTCTTTTAGAATTAAAATTGGGAGAACTGCTTCATGATAAGCTGTAAGTATTTATGTCATTTGAAATAGTGTAATGTAATATTTCCATGTTTTTCCTTGTGTGCAGTGGTGTTCCTTGGGACCTGGGTAATATTACATTTCAAAGCTGTAAAAAGAAAATGATTTATGAATATATTTTTAACATTGGTGAGTTATTTTGGGGTATCTGGCCCTGGTTGTGATAAAAATGGTTATAGTTAGTGGAAACTGCCTCATGGTTCTTTCCTTGAGAGTTAGATATATAGGATGTGAAATTTCTTGAAGAAAGCTTACAGGCTGTATGTTATCTGTAATAGGCTGGCTGATAACCAGAGAGATGAGTGAGATAATGGCTGGATGAAAGTAGATCCAGAATCCCTGGAAAGGTGAAAAAGGAGAGGTGCTTGATTCTATTTATACTACCATAGATATATCCTCAGTTCCCATACTGATCTGGCCAGGCTCAATTTCAAGGTTAGAAATATAAAATGTTTAATTAGTGGCCCAGATTGGATATTTAGGAAGCAAGGGTAGACCCTGAAATTTAGTTCTTCTCAGACTCTAGTGTGAATCAAACATCCCACACATTGAAAACACATGTTGCTGGGCCCCACCCCCAGAGATCCTTCTTTAGGTCTGGCGTGGGACCGCAGTAGTTGCGGTTGAGGTTGATGCTGTTGATCCAGGGACTAACCACACTAAGAACCATTCTAGGGCATCATTTTGGTGCTGCAGGCAATTCTAGGAAAGATAAAATGAAACCTTATCCCAAGCTAATGCAGAAGAGTGTGGCTCCTGACATGGAACAAGATGTGTAAGAAGATAGCTAGAGGGACCAGGCTGTCTTCATTTCCCACAAGGTATTAGGCTTAGCCCAGAAAACATGATTACCAGCAGCCTCTCCTGACCATCTATCTATTAAAGTTACACTCTTGTGATTCGTATCTTTCTTAGCTGTCTTGTATTTTCTGCCTAGCATACAGTCTTCTAACATGCTGTGTAACTTTTTATCTTTATTGTTTGTTGTCCGTTTCCTTCCACTGGATGTGAGCTTCCTTAAGGCAGGCAAATTTGTTCACTCACTTATGTATTCTAAGTACCTGGAACCATGCTTAGCACATATTAGGTGCTTGTGGTATTTGTTGGGTGAATGAAATAGCTAACTTAATGCTACTACAGTTTCTGTAGAGGTTTGCTAATTAAGCAGATACCTCACTAGGGTTTTAATTGTGCCATTAAAAACTTAGTTTAGTTGTTCTCTTATAAGTAATAAATGGATACTTTTAAGCTAATTCAGACCTCAGGGATGAAACAAAAACTTCCCATGACACTGCCACCACTCCCCCACATGTCTGTTCCTTGCCTGGAGATAATCACTGTTATCAGATTGTTGCATGTTTTTCTAGACTTACAAAGGAATATATTTACATGAGTAAAAATCTATAAAATATTAGTTAATTGTAAATGCGAATCTGCAGTATGTATTATTTTGAAAATTCCTTCCCAATTCAGTATATCTTGGAGATCTATCTTGGAGATCTTTCCATGTTAGTATATAAGCTCTACCTTGTTCATTTTAACGTTGGTTTGTATTTTATAAAACGGCTATACTGTAATTTATTCTGTGGTATCCCTATTGATGGACATTTAGATTGCGATATTTTTGGTAACATGGGAAAATTCAAGACACTTAATTTCTGCAAGCCTTTTGGTATACATGTACAAAAGATTTTTAGGATGGAAGCCTAGAAATCAAATGACTGGATTTTAATGGGTTGAGTCAGGCTTTTCTAAAGAAAAGTCTGTATCAGTTTACACTCCCACCAATGAAAAAAAAAATAAATATGTTTTTAAAGCTTTCTGAATGGCCAAAGAAATTTATCTTTTTTTTTTTGTATTACCTGATTACATTTAAATTTGAGCAGCTTTGCACTTTATTATTATTAATATGCATTTTTTCTTTTTCATGTTTGCCTCTTTTTTTTTTTTTTTGAGTACTTGCCTTATTTATTTATACCAGGTGGTTGTACTCTATATAATAACTTTTTGAAAATTATATTAAAAATATCCATCCTAGATAATTATGGAGTTCCAGCTATGGCTTATTATTGGCGCATATAAATTTTAAAATATTTACACAGTTGTATATATCAACTCGTTTTATAAATTATTAGAAAGTCTTTTGTTTGCATGTTTTAGGTTTAGAACTTAAATCTGCGTGAAGTTTACTTTTTGAAATTGTGTAAATCAAAGATTTCACTTTTTTCCAGATGGTTAGCCACTTGTCTCAACAGTATTTATTGATTAACCCATTGTTTTTCACTACTACTTTTATCACATATAATTTTTTCAGCAATGGTGTTTAGGCTGTTTTTTTATTGACCTGTGTGTTCTAGGATGCTTTCAATTATTATATCTTATAGTGTCTTTGATACTTGATGAATCTCTGTTGTTTTTGCTAAAAAAATTCTCTTCCATTTTTGCATATTTTCTGTTCTGGCTGGACAACCTCTTTGAAAAATACCATTTGGGTTTTGATTAGCATATACTAGAGTTGCCTTCAATAATACCATGTTCATATTGTCAGATTATCTTGAAGCATTAAGAGATTTGAGGGATTGCAGGAAAGAGTCTGTTTCCTAAAAGCTGCTGCTTTCTCGTTGCTGCTGCCTTTCTGAGAGAAATGATTTAGTGTAACAAGGTAGATGTCTTTATTTTCCTGGTAATCTAATAGCTTAGACTAAGCAAAATATGAAGTCAGTAGCTTCATCACCTGTCAGACTTTCTTTTAAGCTTCTTTTGTTCCTGTCCCATTTTTTTGAGGCATATCTCAGTTAATGATACACTTCCTAACCAGTCCACAGTGCATCACAGCTGTCTGCTCTTATGGCTAATAACTCATAAATACCAGACACAAATAAGAGGATTCCTGGATTATTTTTCATTATGTTATTGCCAGAACTTGGGTCATTACAGACAGTAATGTGCCAGATTATTACTATCATTTAATATGTAAAGAAAATGTTTGATGATTATTCCAAACACAGCTTTCTAAACATTAAATGGAGAAATATTATTTAAAGGCAAAGTGAAATCCATTATAGATCAGTTGATCTTTTTTCCAAAATTTCTGATGTGCGACCTTTTTGAAAGAAATACAAAAAAATCTTTTGTTTTCTTTTCTCTCCCACAGTGCTTATAAAATAATTTGAATGACAAATACATGGAATAATTTTTATGTTATGTTTCTATTTAGTTGAAATAGAAGTGGTAGCAAATTGGGAAGATTAAATACATAGCATACTATACTATATACTATAACTATAACTATATACTATAGTTAATTTAAAGCACTATAATAATTTTTATATCATTGTGAGAATCTGGGTAAACTTAACTGGTTCAAGAACAATTTGTGTGGTCATGTTTTTTATTTGCAGATTTGGTCTTTTTGAAGCCATGTCTGCCATTGAAATGATGGATCCCAAGATGGATGCTGGCATGATTGGAAACCAAGTTAATCGAAAAGTTCTCAATTTTGAACAAGCTATCAAGGTAATTACCATTGTGCTTTGGTGTTTTATCATTTGTTATTTCATATGTTAAAACAATGAAAATCAAACTTGGCATATTAAAGTATAATTTTTAAAGGCATTTCAGGTATAAAAATAAAAATTAGTTATAACCTTTATTTATTGATCTCCTTTGAAATCTGTTAAATCTAAAAATTGTTTAGGGTGTTCATTACAAGCTTGCTCTAAATTTGTATGTGTTTATTAATTTTTTTTAAAAGATTTTATTTATTTGTTTCAGAGAGAGAGCACAAGTAGGGAAAGGGGCAGGGGGAGAGGGAGAAGCAGATTCCTCACTGAGCAAGGAACCTGACAGGGGGCTCAGTCCCAGGACCCCAGGGTCGTGACCTGAGCCGAAGGCAGATGCTTAACCCACTGAGCCACCCAGGTGCCCTGTTCTTTAATTTTTGAAAGCATTTCAGTATATATTTAAATACCAGGGTAGTTGGTTAAGGGATTAAAATTGGATATTAATATATTAAGCAAAGTGCTTATGGTTGTGAATTTGAAATTAACTCTGTGAGGATTGACTTATAAATTAATTCATCATTGACAGAGAGTTAGTTTTGCATATTTTATGAGAAAAGAGTTGCTAAACAAAATTTACAAGTAATATAAAAACGTTTACTTTTCTTGGGGCATCTGGCTGGCTCAGTTGGTTAAGCATCTGCTTCTTGATTTCCATTCAGGTTATGATCTCAGGGTTATGAGATTGAACCCCACCTTCGTCTCCATGCTCAGTGGGGAGTCTGCTTGAGGTTCTCTCTGCTTCTACCCTGTACCCTGTGCACACCCTGTGTCTCAGTTTTTTATCCGATGATACAGTTCTAGAATTTTTATTTTTAAAATCTTCAATTTTTGGAAGGCAAAATATTATTGGACATAGAAACCATAAATTTATAAAAAAACTTCTGCTCATATGTCCTATTTCTCTTCCTTTTTAGGATGGCACCATTAAAATTAAAGACCTCACCTTGCCTGAATTGATAGGGATAATGGATACTTGTTTTTGCTGTTTGGTAAGAGTTAAAATAACACTTGGTTAATCTAAAAACTGTGACTTCCCAGAAAGTTCCTCTGGTTGGGGGTTATTAAATTGGAGATGGAAGGCCCGAAAACTTGTGCAGATTCTTGCAGTAATCTAGGTGGGATGTGAAGCTCTCAACTAGTTAGTAGTAGTGAATATGAAAAAGAAAAGTTAAATGAGTGGCTAAGGACTGCTTAGTTCTAAAATTGTGAATTCCTTACTTTATGGATTTCTATTGACTTCATTGTGGAATTAATTGCTTTTGAATGGTCTGTAAGGCAGCATTGTAATTTCATTAGTCTTCAAATATATTGCAGACTGTTCTATATAAGAATACTTTCATTAGATAGCTAATCATATTTATGGTATATGATTCTTGAAAAACTAAAATCAGTGAAAGTGAATTATAATTCTTTTGTTTCCTCTGACCTTCCTTTTAATTATCTTTGAAATGCCATGATTAATACTATATTTATTTGGGTCTGTGGCAGTCAAGCCTGGGTCAGTTTAGACTTTGCAGACTGTGTGTTGTCTTAAACATACACATACTTTTTATCTCTTTATAGATAACATGGTTAGAAGGCCATTCCTTGGCACAGACAGTATTTACGTGCCTTTACATTCACAATCCAGACTTTATAGAAGATCCTGCCATGAAAGCTTTTGCTCTGGGAATCCTGAAAATCTGTGACATTGCACGGGAAAAAGTAAATAAAGCTGCTGTTTTTGAAGAGGTAAGATTTTGTAATATGAGAATTCCTGAAGCTCCTTTGACCACCTTATTTATTGTGATGTATTTAAATGATATGTGATACTTATTTTTATCAACAAATATAGGTAAAAACTGTTTTTAAAAGTGATGGTATGTTGTTTACAAATATATTGGCTGAAGTAATCCAGTTTGAAGAAAGAACATTAATTTCACTCTATATTCTTGCCATTGCTACCATGCATTGAGTATCCATTATGTGCAGATTATTCTGGGTGTTGTGGGAATTCACAAAGAAAATAACAGACATAGCTTCTTTCCTCAAGTCTCTTGTAAGATATTACACAGAAGTGCTGTACTTTCAGTCTTTGGATAAGAGGGAGCTAAGGAAAACAAAGTTTTGAGGAATATTTTAGGGCATAAACATACTTCCAGTTTGTACGAAGTACCTTGCCTTGAGGAAGTATTTTGAGTTTTAAACTTGGAAAGATGTTTTTCTCCTTATGAGAAAAATAAGGTTTTAGGTTCTGATAATTTTAAGGGGAAATGTAATAACATTTAAAATTATTGATAAGGGGGCGCCTGGGTGGCTCAGTGGGTTCTGCCTTTGGCTCGGGTCATGATTCCAGGGTCCTGGGATCGAGCCCTGCATCAGGCTCTCTGCTCAGCGGGGAGCCTGCTTCCTCCTCTTTATTTGCCTGCTTCCCTGCCTACTTGTGATCTCTGTCTGTCAAATAAATAAATAAAATCTTTTTAAAAAAATTATTGATAAGTATTTTTAATTCTTCCTTGTGTTGAAACATGCTTCTTTTTAACACTGTTACTAATCCAAAATAAATATCTTAGTCTCCTTCAGTGGTTCAGTCTATAGTATGTATAGTTTTTCTAAATTTATATTAATAATATGAGAATATTATGAGCTAATATGACTTCACATTTGAATATATGGCTTGTGAGTTGTGTATGAAATACTGTCTACTTTTTACACACTCATTGGTTATTTAGCTACTTATTTTAATTGCTATCGGTATCATGGAAAATCTTTTCCACTTGCTTGAAAATTTTAAAAAAATTAGTTTGCATTAACCAGTGAGAAGAGATATACATATGAATACTTGCATTCTCACAGTACACCCAAAAGGACATTAAAAATCCTGATCTTAGGCAGAGAAAGGTTTCATATAGCAAACAGTGCTACAGTAGTTGGTTAGCACCCTTAAAAATTAACTTATCATCATTTTACATCTGCCTTAATCTGTTGAGTTATTGTAGCAGAATACCATAGATGGAGTGGCTTGTAAACAACAGAAGTTTATTTCTTATAGTTCCAGAGACCAAGAAGTCCCAAGATCAAGGCACCAGCAGCTTCAGTGTCTGGTGAGGGCTTGCCTTCTAGTTCAGGATGGTCATCTTTGCACCATGTCCTCACTTGGGAGAAAGTGCAAGGGAACTCCCTTGGTCTCTTTTATAAGATCACTGATCCCATTCATGGGGGCAGACCTAATCACCTTCCAAAGGCGGACCTCCAGATACTATCACATTGGGTGTTAGGACTTAACATATGAATTGTGGAGGGACACAAACACTCAGTCTATGACAACATCAAAATAAATTGAATATAGTTGAAGTATTTTAAGTGTAAAAAAGTTAAGAAGATTGTAGAAAATGAAATGACCTTTAAACACGAGAAAAGGTGCATAACTTAAGAGACATGCAGATTAAAACAGAGATACCATTTTTTACCCATTATTGGCAAAGATGAGCAATTTTGTATAATGTACATATTGATGAAGGTGAGAAACGGGCATTCACATGGGCTATGTGTGTGAGAGATGAATAGTCATTGCCTCGCTCTTTTTAATCTTTAATTTCAAATTAACAAGTTATAGTGAGCACAAAGAACAGCATATATTCCTTACCTTGATTCAGCTCTATTAATCCATTGTCCCATTTACTTTCTCAATTTCTCTCTCATGTATGTTTTTTTCTTGAACCAGCAGAGGGTAAGTTGTACATTATTACCTTCTCCCCACAAACACTTCTCAGTGTGCATCTCCTAAGAAAAAGGGTACTTAAAATACACAACTGCACTACAGTTCTCAACCTCAGTGAATCTGTAGTAACAGTCCACTCTCCATATTCTGTTCCTGTTAGGTGACCTACCAATATCCTTTTTAGTGTTTTTTTCCCCCTACGGTTTGGGATCCAGTCTAGGATCATGTCCTGCATTTAGTTGCCTGTCTCTTTAGTATCCTTTAATCTATAACAGTTCCTCAGCCTTTCTTTGTCTCCAGGTCATGGATGTTTTTGGAGAATGTAGGCCTTTCCTAGTTTGTCTTTTTAAGAGTATTCCTCACTGAAGCTTGTGTGTTTTTCCTCGTGGCTAAATTAGATTATGCGGTCCTGCTAGGAGTATGATATAAGTGATATTGTGTCCTCCTTCTGGTGTCACAGGTAAGGCATACACCCACTCAGTGGTGATATTATATTGTTCCAAGATGTTTTCTGATTACTCTATGGTTATTGTTTTCTCCCCTGGTGTGTAGTAAGCCTGCCATAGGGAAACTCTTTAAGATCATACAAATATCCTGCTCATTAAAATGTTTCCCTATATTTAGCATCCATGGATTCTTGGTTGGACTAATCTTCACTGTGATGGCTGCAAAATGATGATTTTCTCACATTAGCATGCCCTCCATGTTTATTAGGGCTCAGGTTTCCACTGTAAGCAAGACTCAGACATTTTTATGGTATTACAAACTCACTTAACTGTTTCAAAGAGCAGTTGGTAATAACGTAAGTTAAAGTGTATATGACTTAGCAGATTCACTTTTAGGGATTTATTCTACAAATAGATCTGTGCTGTGTACAAAGACTTATGTACAAGGACATTAATTGTAGTTTTGTTTGTAGTAATGAAAGTCTAGAAACTACCTTAACGTCCAACATAGACTTGTTAAATGAAGCTACCTTCATACAGTGGAGTATTACGCACCCTTTACAAAGAAGGAGGTAGTCTTATGTGTACAAGTAAGATTAGACCTCCAAAATAAAGTAAAATAAGTTAGGTATAGAAATGTATAGGTTTCGGGGCGCCTGGGTGGCTCAGTGGGTTAAGCTGCTGCCTTCGGCTCGGGTCATGATCTCAGGGTCCTGGGATCGAGTCCCGCATTGGGCTCTCTGCTCAGCAGGGAGCCTGCTTCCTCCTCTCTCTCTCTGCTTGCCTCTCTGCCCACTTGTGATCTCTCTCTGTCAGATAAATAAATAAAAGAAATGTATAGGTTTCTTTTTAAAAATGGGGAGTAGCTAAATCTTCATACATAAGATAACTGGAATCTTGAAACTTGGGATAGATTTGTGTGTGCTGTTAGAGTTTTTATTATGTGCCTTGATGAGTTTGTTTTAAAAGGGAATGAAAATAAACTTTTTGTAATGTAAATAATTACAATTGAAATTCTGCATATTCTCTGGATGAAGGACATAACAAATGGGAGAGCTCATAAAGGAAAAGACCAATAGGAAAAAGCTGATAGAAAAATTTTTGGAGAAATCTAGATAACAAAAATTATATGTATTTCTTAAGATCTCATTCAAATAAAGCATAACACTGAAGTCCAAGTGAGTAACTGGGCAGTAAAATAAGCAGCTTACTCTTGGAGGAGGGTAATAAATAACAGTAGCATTTAAAACTTTAGTCTCCGTGTCATCCAAGAAATACAGTTAAAATCACTTCTCATCTACCAAATATATTTTTAAGTGAGAATATTCAGTATTGGTAAGAATGCAGTAAGTTATCATTTGGTTTTTATTAGTGACAGTATGCATTAGCACAGCTGGAACTAATTAATTCATCTTTAGAATTCAGCCTTAAATGTGGATACTTTATGCAAAAACACTTTAATCAGTTTTTAATAGTGAAAGTTGGCATCAACCAAAATGCCACCATTAGGGTTTGCTTGAATTAAATTATGGATAATTTATTACACATAATTTATTATATAGAATGATAGTGAAAACATGCCTAAAATCATGGGAGAGTGGAGGCACCTGGGTGGCTTAATTAAGTGTCTGCCTTTGGCTCACTAATGATCTTAGGTAGGATCCTGGGATCGAGCCCCAAGAAGGTCTCCTTGCTTATTGGGGAGCCTGTTTCTCCCTCTCTCTCTGTCACTCCTCCATGCTTCTGTGCATGTCTCTCAAGTAAAATCTTCTAAAAAAAAAATCATGAGAGACTGTATACTTCGAAGGGTTAGGAAAGCAGCACACAGTATAACCAACTATGTGATAATAAAGAAGACTGGAAAGAAATATAAAGTTCTTGGGCTGGAAAAATTGTGCTTTCTTGTTTCTGTAAACTTTTCAGGTTTTTCCTGGTGAGTTTGTCTTGGTCTTATAATTAGAAAAAGAATTGGTTGCCTATTGAATAGTCCTTAAGAGACCTGGTGATGAATAAGTAAGAATGAAGTGTAATAAACAGATCATTTCTTTGAAATGGCTGCTTCTGGAAGTAACCGAAGTTCCTAGGTGCTGGTTTATTTTGCCCTCAAATGTGTCTTTGCTCGATTTTACTCCTGAACTGGAGACATGTGTCTGTCTTAATATAATATCCTGTAGACCTGTACAAAATGGGAACCACTGTTCCCCCATCAAACCACTGGTCGTCTTGCATTCTACATCTTGCAATGGTATCTACAGGGTTATCTAAAGATTTTTATTTATTTATTTGACAGATGGAGATCACAGGTAGGCAGAGAGACAGGCAGAGAGAGAAGAAGGGAAGCAGGCTCCCAGCCAAGCAGACAGCCCGATGCGGGCCTCGATCCCAGGACCCTGGGATCATGACCTGAGCCGAAGGCAGAGGCTTTAACCCACTGAGCCACCCAGGCGCCCCTTCCTTCCTTCCTATCACCTAACAGCAAGAAAGGGAACAGAAGCAGGGGTAATGAGAGAGGGAGAAGCAGGCTCCCTGCTTAGCTCCATCCCAGGACCCCGGGATCATGACCTGAGCCGAAGACACTTAATGACTGAGCCACCCAGGCACCGCTCCATATTTCTGGATAATAGACTTCTATTCTAATTTCTAGATGTAAGCAATTCTATACAGTTAATTTTATACAATATTATACAGTTTTAACAATTTTAACTGGGATATATCAGCACATTTTTAGCATATAACTGACATTCACATATTAACCCCTCTTACTTACCAATAGTAATCAGTGTTGATGTTATAGTGATTGTATAAATACTAATGACAAATGAGCCCGAGTGGTATAAGCATACATTTCTTTTCTCGTACAGATTTTTATTTTTCTTGGAGGTGATAACTGCTTCTTTTTGGTTTGCTTAGTTTTCTGTGTACTTCTCCTTGATTCTTCCCTTCCCATTATTATAAAACACCATCAGATAGTCTATCAGTTTATGTATTTTTTTAAAGATTTATTTATTTATTTATTTGACTGAGAGAGATCACAAGTAGACAGAAAGGCAGGCAGAGAGAGAGAAAGAGAGGGAAGCAGGCTCCCCGCTGAGCAGAGAGCCCGATGCGGGACTCGATCCCAGGACCCTAGATCATGACCTGAGCCGAAGGCAGCAGTTCAACCCACTGAGCCACCCAGGCGCCCCTATGTATTTTTTTAAATTCTTCTTAGCTCCTTTGTTCTCTAGTGTCAGGCTGGATCAGTTCTCTTCTAGGTGTTACACTGTACAGCTGTGATCCCTGGTTCTATTCTCCTGGGAATTCCATTTCCCTTTCAAAAAATTTTTTTGTTGTCTAGTTATCTGGATTTCATGCCTATTTTCTTAGTTTATTATATTGTGTGGTATAGTATTTCCAGTTCCATGGGGAGAGACAGGGTTGGAATTGCAATTGTTTTTTTGAGAACTTAGATGTCTGAAAATGTCTTTCCTACCCTCACACTTGATTAAAAGTTTCGTTGTAATAGATTCTTAGGTTGGAAAATCATTTTTCTCAGAATTACATAGGCATTACTCCACTGACTCTTATTTTTAGTGTTGCCATCCTGATCCTTTATATGTGACCCATATTTTCTCTTTGGAAACTTTTAGGATTTTTCTTTCTAATGATTACACTTTAGATTTGGTCATTACAACCCTTTTCTGATCTGTTTGAAGTATCCTATTCTCAGACCACCATCTGTTTATATATTGCCTATGTTCTGATTTCTGCAGTTCACCCCTACTTGGAACTCCAGTTTATTATATCACTTTTTTACTGTCAGTATCCTTTTGACTATCTTTGACCTAAAATCCATCTTCCTTCATGACAGTTACTTCCTTTCCTGTACTTGCAGCTGTCTTACTCTCATGCCTTATTGTACATCAATTCTAGTTGAGTCTAGCCCTCTATCTACCATATCTTTATACTTACACATCTCAGTGTAACTAGAGAAAAATACATTTACACTGATTGGTCCTACTTTCAGTTCATCACCACTAACTTCAGATTGGCCATGAATGCTTCTTCCTAGGTCATTCTCCCTCTTAGACTTCTAACACTTGTACCATCCTCACTGGAAGCAAACCTACCTTCCTACTGCACTAAATAAGTGGAAGTAATCTCACCTACCTGCACAGGTGCCCTATGTTCTTTGGCCCTTTTATCTGTCTAGATGAATCTTTCATCCAAGGGTGATCTCTTCTGCTTGTGCATTGGATTCCGTACCCTGTCTTATTAAAAAATATTCCTCTAGCAATCCTCTGCTCTGTCCCTTGCATCATGAATATGTCCCTCTACTGGATCATTCCCATCAGCATGTTAACATGGCTTTTCTTCCTCAATCTTAAAAATACTGTTTCCTGGCATAACAGAACTTTAGCTTCTGCCCCCATATTATGCAGTTCTTTTCAGCAATAATCTTTAAAAGGTTTCCATTCTCTCCTAAATCCACTCCAGTCAGGCTTTGAATGGTGTTCCGCCAAAACTTTATTGTCATGGTCATCTTAGACCTTAGTGTTGCTAAACCCATTGGTTAATATTTGGTCTTAAACTTTATTGGTCATCAGATTTTTGACATGGAGTCCATACTTGAAACAGATTATTTTCTTGACTTTTAAGGTGTTCTTTTTCCCTGTTTTCCTGCCCCACTGGTGGTTCTTGTTTGTCATCTCATTCACTATTGTATTTCATTCTCTATTTTATCTCTATTGTCATCTCAATCTCTATTCTTAATCAGTTGGATAGCCAACACTATCCAATGGATATAGAATGCAAGCCATATACATCATTTAAAATGTTCTAGTAGCCTATGACTGAATATTTATATATAATAAATATAAATAATATTTCAATATATAATCTTTTATAAAATATTAATGAGAATTGCCAAAAAATGCAAAGAGCTCAGATGTCCACTGATGGATGAATGGATAAAGAAGATGTGATAGGGGCACCTGGGTGGCTCAGTGGATTAAGCTGCTGCCTTCGGCTCAGGTCATGATCTCAGGGTCCTGGGATCGAGCCCCACATTGGGCTCTCTGCTCAGCGGGGAGCCTGCTTCTCCTTCTCTCTCTGCCTGAATCTCTGCCTACTTGTGATCTCTCTCTCTGTGTCAAATAAATAAATAAAATCTTAAAAAAAAAAAGATTAAAAATTAACTAAAAAAAAAAGAGGACGTGATAGACACACACACACACACACACACATATACATGTGGAATATTATTCAGCCATCTAAAAGAAGGAAATCTTGCCGTTTGCAACGATGTGAATGCAACTGGAGTATATTATGCTGAGGGAAAGACAGAGAAAGACAAATAGCATATTTCACTCATATGTTGAACTTAAAATAGATGAACAAAGGAAGAGGAAAGGAAAAATAAAATAAGATAAAAACAGCAAATCATAAGAGACTCTTTTTTTTTTTTTTTAAAGATTTATTCATTTAGAGAGTGCATGCAAGCAGGGGGGAGGGGAAGAGAGAGGGCAAGAAGCAGATGCCACACTGAGCACAGAACCCAATGTGGGGTGTGATCTCAGGATCCCAAGATCGTGACCTGAGCTGAAATCAAGAGTCAGATGCTTAATTCACTGAGCCACTAGGTGCCCCAAGAGATTCTTAACTATAGGCAACAAAGGGTTGCTGGAGAGAAAGTGGGTGGGGGCCTGGGGTATTTGGGTGCCTTAAGTAGGGCACTTAATGTCATGAGCACTGGGTGTTATATGCAACTGATGAATCACTGAACTCTACCCTGAAACTAATAATACACTATATGTTAAGTAACTTGAATTTAAATAAAAATTAATGAGATGTAAAACTATGGGGGTCTTTTTGTAGCAAGTATTCTAAGCATGTTATATATGTTATAGCACATCTCAGTTTGAACTATCCACATTTCAGGTGCTCACTATTTAATTGGCTGTGCGATGGCCAAATGGGTCAGCATAGTTCTAAGCACTGGTGTGGCTCAGGCCCCATCTTTACACCTCTTCTCTGTTTCATTCCCCTGATGAGCTCATGCAGTTCCGTAGACTTAAATTCTGTCTCTGCTAGTGAATCCCAAGTTAGTATCTTCAGCTTAAACTTTATAGACTTCCCTAAATCTCAGACTCACATGAGCTACTGCCTATTCTACATTTCCACCTGCCCATCTCAGACTTCACATGCTGGTTTTCCCCTTCCCTCCCAACTTCCTCCTTCTGTAGTCTTCTCAAATCTCAGCAAATGGAGCTCTGTTCTTCTTGTTGGGCAGAACAGAAACTTTGGAGTCATCCTTGATTCTTCTCTTTGTCTCATACCTCACATCTAAACCCTCAGGAAGTCCTGTGGACCAAAGTTTGGCAGTCAACAACTTGCTGGCCTACCCAGCCTGTTGTCTATGTTTTTTATAGCCCTGGTGCTAAGAATGTTTTTTGTGTTTTTAAAATTTTTTTTCAAGTTTTTTATTTAAGATTATTTATTCATTTCAGAGAGAGCACGAGCACAAGGCGGGGGAATGGGGGCAGAGGGAGAGGGAGAAGCACACTCCCCACTGAGCAGGGAGCCTGACCCCGGGATCATGACCTGAGCTAAAGGTAGACACTTAACTGCCTGAGCCACCCAGAAACCCCTGTTTTTTGTGTTATAAATAGTTACATTTAATATATAAGTACCTACATAATATCTCTATTTTACCTCTTGGCTTGCAAAATGTAAAATATATATATCCTTGACTGATAATCTCTGTTTATTTGTTTAATTAATTTATTTCTTTAATTAGTACCAGGCATTGGCCCAAGTGCTACTGGGTGGATTCTGCACCTGTAATGACAGGATATATAGCTTTGCTGTGCAGGGTGAGGGTGGAGGGACACTGAGGGTGTGCTTCCTGGCTCTTATGCCATCTCTCCTTTTTAGGGAAAAGTCCTACTTATCTTTAGACTTGGATCCCAGTCTCCTGACTTGTCCATACAGACTTCAGTTTTCTTCTTTGCCTTTCTTAACATATTCTTCTGTTGTAACTGGTGCCTACACACTGGTTTGTGTGAAACAGTACTTCTTGGCACCATTTATCCTGGAATAGTTATTAATAGCATCCCCTTTTACTCGCAGTGGTATGCCAGTTTGAGTTATAATGGTATGGTCCACCCCTTCTGTCGTTTTTTGAACGTGGATGTGATGTTTGGAGGTAGATCCTGCTTCATTTTGTAAACATGTAAATCTAAGAACAGCCTCAGAGCTTAGGATGTTGAAGCAGAAAGATTACTTCTGATATTGTGTTACTTGGCATGATAGAAGTAAGTATGCATCACTTAAGTCACTGTAGTTGGATTTTCCTCGTATTTGCAACCAAACATAGTTTTAATACAAAAATAAGTAAATTATAAAAGTCTGGTTTGCCTGGTGAAGAGTAAACATGTTTATACATTTGGTGTGTATTTCACCAAATATTTTCTGTAATATATATACACACATGTATTTTACTTAACATGGAATTATGTAAACTATTTGCAACTTTTTTCCACAGACAATAGGAAATAGATTTCTTTATATACCAATATGTTGTGGGTAGAGAACTACCTCATTGTTTTTTATTGGCTGCATAGCATCATGTTAAGAGTACAGGTTTTGAGTATTTCTGGCAAGAATTATTAAAGGATGCTAAAACTATTAAACAGAAGTATAACAAGCACAGGATTTGTACCTAGCCTCCAAGTATCTTCCCACAAAATATTAATTAAGGAAAATGATCCATTTACAGTGAAGAAACATGACAGATACCACCTTAGCTAAACGGTCAGACTTACTATCACCAATAACGGGACGGTTCATGTTGTGCTTCCAGACACAGTGCTCCATGAAAGAACAAAACATCACTTCTGTGGTATTCCTGTTAAATACAACAGAAAGTGGATTTAATCTTAGAGAAACATAAGGCAATCCCATATTGAGGGATGTAGTTGTTAAAAAATAATTTCGGCCTGTACTATTCCAAAATGTCAGGATATGGAAGATAAGGACCAAGGAAGTGCTCCACATTAAAGAGACACAAATTCCCAGATTTGATCACTGAACTATGGTTACGTAAGAGAGTGATTTATGGTTTTGGGAAATCACACTGAAGTATTTAGAGGTAAGGTGGCATCACAGTCTATAACTTAGTCTCAAATGTTTAAGAAAAAGTATAGAGAATGATAATGCAAATGTGGTAAAATATTATCATTTGAAGAATATTGGGAAGAATATGGAACTTCTCTGTACTATTTTTGTATTCTGAAATTTCTTCAAAATAAAAATTTTAAAAACAGCCTCTGGGGATTGATAACACCTAAGTGTGTGTTCTTTCTCTGTCACTTATATGCTTTGTAGTGTTTGGGAATTTAAGTTTCTGTGCCTCAGTGTCCTCATTTATAAAATATAGTTTGTAATAGTTCCCACCTCAGAGCATTATTTTGAGAGTTAATGAAGTTATTCAAGTAAAATGTTTAGAACAGTGCCTGGCACATAGTACTTAATAATGTTAGCTGTTATTATCATTTGTATTCCATTGTATATTTACAGTAAATTAGTGGACATTTAATTTGCTTGAAGTCTTAATCTGAATCATTGTGGGCATGTTTTACTCTTACTTGTAGCTTTACTGTGTTACTCAGTATCTAGTCTACAGAAGGTACTCAGGTTTGATTGAAAATCTGGTCATTTCAGGAGCACCGGAAATCTTTATGCAAAGTACTTTATCTGTGAAATTGGTTTTTAAAGCAGTAATAAGTTGTAGCCAATATACATTGGTAATTGTTGTTTTAGAAGGGGTTCAAAAAATTTTACTTTATTAGAATATTACATTATTAGTACAGTTAAGATCCGTGGTTTGGTTGGAATCACATTTAGTACTGGTATTGGGTATTCTACTACAGTTATGATTGTAAATGTTTTATTATTCCAGATTTCTTTGTGGGCTACATGTTTTAAATGTTGTGTTTTATAAAATACCCCTGATAACTTTCTGCAGTTATATCTTGGCAGTAGTGTAAAGACATTATAAAATATAATAAAGAACATGGGGCTTTTTCTCTCAGGATGTCTTCATCACCCTAATGGCTGTGATTGTATTTTGCCATTGTAGCCCTGGGTATCTAGCCTATACCAGCCCACATTGTGTGGTCTGAAAGAAAATGTTTCAGAAATGAATAAGTGAGGAGAAAATTTTCCTTACTAGTCTATACCTCCGAATTCTTGATTTCAAAAAAAAAAACAAAACAAAACCAAAAACCCTTTGATGGCTACCACGTACTTTTTGGCTTCCTTACTCTGATTTACCAACTCCAGCGCTCCTCAGTTCCATAGGGCCTTCCAGTTCCCAGATGCTTTTCCTTTAGTTTTCTCTGTTACTTCTGTTGTGTCCTCATTTCCATGGTCCACTGGTGAAATCATTCTTTCTCAAACACGCTTAATTCCCTTGCCCCTCTCATCTCATCATAATGTGTCACTTATATGGCAAAACCCCAACCATCTGTCTACTTGCTGCTTGCACCCAAACAGCAGACGGCTGTTAGAGAAAACCCACATCTGTGTGTCTATTCTCACTTTAATTTTAGGACTGCAAATCTCAGATGGGCATTTAGCACTAGAGACAGCCCTATCCTTCTGTGGTAAGCTTTCTTTAACAGCCTCTCAGTGACTTCTCCACATCTTTTACTTCTCAAAACCTCCATTGCCAATGCTCCTCTCTATCAGCTTACATTGTACCTTAATGAAATTTTATATGGAATCAGATGTGGGCCGAAGTACCCTATCTTCTCATAATCACATGTTTTAAACCGTGTTGGTACTCACATCATCTGCCTTCTGTCTTATGACAATGCAAGTACCCTGACAATCTAAGATCAGCCTCTTGTGTTCTAAATTCTCTCCCCTCTTGCTTGCTGCAATCATTAACCCTTCTTTGTATTGCATTATTAGTGTCTCCTTCCCTACTACATTATTCTTTTGGCTCCTTACACTAGTGTCGTTTCTCTGCTATCCTATGCAAAAAACGCCTTGAATTAATATTTATTTTTCTTATCTCTTCTCACTCTCTTATTAGACATTCTTCTGTACAGCTGCACAGACGCTGGTCTTAACAAGGTCCTTAATAATACCCATCTTGCTAAATCCTTTGTTCTTACCTCTTGCTCTCTAACTACTTGTGTCATTAGACCCAAGTGACCTCTCTTTGAAAGAGTTCCTTTTCCTCATTTTCCTGGTACAGCTGTCTCCTGGTTTTCTTCCTCACTGGTTAGCCCATTTCTTGGGCTTGCTTCTCTAGATAGCTGGGACTACCCTGGGGTCTTCTGTACCTTCTGCTTCAGTGGATGTCCTCTAGTTTTGCACCTTTTAATACCAACTCTGTGCTTATGAAGCCCAAATTTATATCTCTAGTCCTGATTTCTACCCTGGAAGGAACTTTCAGAGTCACAGAAGTGCCTTCCTGAAATCTTCACTTGGATAACTAAAGAAATCATAAACTTAACTAAAATTGTACTCCATTTCTGCCCTATCTCAATAAATTGTACCATTATATACCAGTTCCTCAGACCAGACAGCTAAAAATGATCCTTGATTGCACAACTTGCCTTATACCCCACATTCACTTCATTGGCACATCATGTTGGTGTTGCCTTTTTTTTTTTTTTTTAAAGATTTTATTTATTTATTTGAGAGAGAGACAGTGAGAGAGAGCACATGAGAGGGGAGAAGGTCAGAGGGAGAAGCAGACTCCCCATGGAGCTGGGAGCCCGATGTGGGACTCGATCCCGGTACTCCAGGATCATGACCTGAGCCGAAGGCAGTCGTCCAACCAACTCAGCCACCCAGGCGCCCGTGTTGCTTTTTCAATATATCTTGATTTCAACAACTTCTCATCATTTCCAGTTATAATCTCAATCCAGTTGCTTGCATTATTGGATGGTGTCCAGTAGCTGGTCTCCCTTGGTTTGACTTTGACTTTTGTCCTTGTTAAATCTACAGGGTTTTAAGAATGATCTTTTAATGGTAGCATCTGTTTATATAACTTCTCTGCTTCAGTCCTCCAATGATTGAGATTAAGTTCTTGTTACTGAGGTGACTATTTATAACACAGATCTGTGATATTCTATCGCATAAATGTATTTCCTTAGATGCCTTATGAAAAGCAACTTATAGATAGGACTTAACTGAAGTGTTTTGTCTTCACAGTGTTGTCTTACTTAATTTTTAAAAAATTAGTAACATTTAAAAATTGGAGGATTTTACATTAGATTTTTTTTTGTACTGAATAACACTAGCCTTGCGTTCATTACTCAACAGGATAAGTAGTGGCTGGCTTCCTTTACATGAAGTGTGTGTTTTTCAGCTTGCCATAGTCTGTCTCCTCCACCATTCCCCCAGGTATCTTGTAGTCAACTGATCTACTTAGGAAGATGACGAGGCATGGCTGTGCCATACAGTAGGTCATCATTCACTTGACATATTTTTATTTTTATTTTTTAAATCATTTTACTTTTTATTTTTTAACATGGGGCTTAAATTCAGGAGCTGGAGAGCAAGGGTCGGTCACCCAACATACCAAACCCCGACAAATATTTTTTTAACAGTACTTTGTGCCGAGTATAATTCTAAACCCTGGAGATAAAGCAGTGAATACAACAGAACCTTGATGTCATTGATTTTGCATCCTTGGGAGAGAGGGTCAGTGTGTCAGTAAACACATAATGTCAGGTGTTGTGTGAAGAAGAATGAAGCAGGGAGAGGGCATATAGGTTGGTGAAGGGTGCTGTTTTAGAATGTACAGGGGAAACCTCCATATGAGAAATTGACATCGGAACAGAGGTTAGAATATAGGGAGGGATGAGACTCTGGAAATTTTAGGACGAAACTTTGTGGGGAGGGGTCAGCAAGTACAGAGGTCCTGAGAGGAGAATGTTTTGATGTGTCCGAAGGATGACAAGAATCCTTGCGTAACAGCAGTGCAGTGAATGTGGAGAAGAATGGCAGGTGCAAGGAACTGAGGTGGAAGAGGGAGGCCAGATCTGCATGGTAATGGGTGGTGGGGCTCTCAGTTCATGTGGGGTTTTGGATTTTCCTGTGAGCAGGGAACTCAAGGTTTTAAGTGGGAAGTGATGTGAAATGAGTTACTGTAAAACAACCTCTTTGGCTTCTGGCAGTGAAAAATTGTAGCAGGGACAAGTGTGGAAGGTGGGGTGACCTGTGTGGAAGCAGCTGTGGAAGTGAAGGGGGGTGGTGACTTCACTGGATAGAGATAACTGTGAAAGGTGGGACTTAATGGGTTTTCTGATGATTTGATACAAGGCGGGAGAAAATGAGAGGAGGGTGGGTCACTTGGTTAAGTGTCCAACTCGATTTGGGGTGAGGTCATGATCTCAGGGTTTTAAGATTAAGCCCTGCATCGGGCTTAATCCACACTAGGCATGGAGTCTGCTTGAAATTCTCTTTCCCTTCTCCCCTGCTCACTTGCTTGCTCTCTTAAAAAAAAAAAAAAAAGAAGAAGAAGAAGAAGAAAGAAAAACTAGAGGAATTGAAGTGTAGGTTATCAGCCAGAGTTACTGTGGATGAATGGAGGTACCATTTAGCAACACTGTAAACACTGGGAGAGTTCCTTTTTAGACATGTAAAACCTGAGAATCCTGTTTGGCATCCGAGTAGGGATAGAGTATAAACTCTACCTAGAGATAAGCTTATAGCTCTGTAATACAATCTGAGATTTTTAAAAGACCCAATCCTGTTAGTCCTATACCACTAACAACAGTTCTTTGAACCCAGAGACTTTTTTTTTTTTTTCCCTCTTTTCATAACATGTAGTTCATGATATGGATTGTGTACTCAGTTATGTTTTTGTTAAGAATCCACAGAAATGTTGCCATAGCTCTGGCTACTGCTGCAAATGCCTATTATTCCAGTATATTAGGCTTCTATGTACATTTTTTAAAAGATTTTATTTGTTTATTTGACAGGTAGAGATCACAAGTGGGCAGAGAGGTAGGCAGAGAGAGAGGGGGAAGCAGGCTCCCTGCTGAGCATAGAGCCCGATGCAGAGCTTGATGCCAGGACCCTGAAATCATTACCTGAAGTGAAGGCAGAGGCTTAACCCACTGAGCCCCTTCTGT
>NC_081565.1:66265688-66285679 GCF_022355385.1 Mustela nigripes | reverse complement strand
GCATCGGGCTCTCTGCTCGCGGGGAGCCTGCTTCCTCCTCTCTCTCTCTCTCTCTCTGCCTGCCTCTCTGCCTACTTGTGATCTCTGTCTGTCAAATAAAATAAATAAAATCTTAAAAAAAAAATAATAAAATACTGAAAACTGTAGATCATTTTGGTTTAGGCAGTAGAGTGTGCCTTATTTGATCACAGAATTCAATCCATTTTTGGCCACCACATACCTGTTTCTGTGATTAAATCTTACATAAACAAATGGTATAATCAAAAGCAAATTCAATGTCACTTTAGAGGATGTCCAGTACCACTGCCTAGAATACACTAGTCATTGAACAAGGTACTCATACTACTGTATTCTTAAGCAAATCCTGAGGAGAATCACATCACCAGAACAGACACATCCCTTTTCTTGCATCCTCACATCAGTGACAGATGACTACTCAGAGGTGACCAGGACACCAGAAAAAGTAAGCATGGGAACACATACGATGTGTTCTAAAGGCCCTCTCGGGCACAGGAATCTAACTGGTTTGGTTTCATTCTAAACTCCTGTCTCTATGGATTAAAGTGAAAGAAAAACCTTAAAGACCTTCACAGGCCCTTTTGGGTGATAGAAATAGTTACTTCTCAGCTAAGGGTTGACTGTTCTCTCTTCTTTCCATCAGCACAGCTATCTGGCAGACACCCACTGGTCCCATGCATTCTCTCGTTTCAGTACCAAAAGCACAAAGAAAGTACTCTTCAGGCCAGTGGGACACACAGTGGTCTGTGATCCCTTCTCCATGACAGAGTTTACGAGGGGCTCATTCTGCTTTGGTCTTTGTTCCTAGGACCCAGCAGATAATGGTCCTTGCTCAATACTTACTATATAAGTACAAAGAAAAAGCTCTTCCCTATAATCATATATTTTTCGCATGTATTCATAGTTAAGCTACTCTTACAGAACAAATCCTCCTTAAATGATGAGAATCCTGTGTACTTTAAGAAGAAAGGTGGTTACGGTACCATATGTGCCGAAATAAGCTTTTTACCAAGTTAGACTTTTTATATAGTAAGTATACATATAAGATTTTATCAAGATAAGCACCTAGGATTTAAAAGAAAAGTTCCCAAAATGATGAGAAGAGTATTATTTTGACTTTGAGATGGAAACTTCTTCAATCCTATTTGAATAAATCAACTTTAATGTATGTAAAAAGAGTGGTCATATTACTGAATTTTAACTCATCTTGAACAACAAAATACTATTCAAGAGGTGACGACAACATTCTGCATCTTGCAGTCTCCATACTTCTATTTTCTTTCATTTCCCAGAGAATGGGGAATGCAGAGAGCTATTTAGACTAGAACAGAAAGTAAGTTACAGCAATTGAATGCTTTGTACAGTTTGTCTGGAGGTGACTTGTAAATTTAAGTATCTAGTTATACCCAAAGGAAGTATGTACCAAAGGATAAATTTAATTCGGGTTCACAATGTCCTCAGGACCCTACGTGTTTCGCAAATTAAAACACCAGCATCTTATAGTCAAATACACTAAGATTTCAGCAGTGAGAGGCATGAATATTCATACTAGCATGATAAATAAATTCATGTCCGTTCTGGTTAAGTTTAGATTTTGAAATTACGTGTAAGCAATTCTGGCCCTGTAATAAAATCAGTATCAGATATATAAGCAAAAAAAGTTTTATACCCATGATCCTAGATAAACAGGCAGAAGAGGTTCTTTCCTCTGTTGAAGAAAGAAAATGGCCATCAAGGCAAACACATAAGGTGGCAAGCCTCCTTCTTCAGGGCGATCTATACTGCAAAGCTACAAATAAGAGGAAAAAAAGATAAGCACTCTTTTGTACCAGTCTATGATTTATATAATTTGGTCTAACCCAAAACACCACAGTGACATAAAATAAAACTTCCTGAAACTTTTTGAGCAACCACATGTTGTGATGTTGAGGGGCAACTTCCATTTCAAATTTTTTTTTTTTTTTTAAGATTTTATTTATTTATTTGACAGAGAGAGGTCACAGCAGGCAGAGAGAGGGGAAGGGAAGGAAGCAGGTCCCTGCTGAGCAGAGAGCCTGATGCGGGACTTGATCCCAGGACCCTGAGATCATGACCTGAGCCGAAGGCAGCGGCTTGACCCACTGAACCACTCAGGCACCCCCCATTTCAAATTTTTAATCTAATTTTTTTTTTTTTTTGGACACCCACAGCAAATCCACTCGACTTGGTTAACACACTTGTTAGTGAAATCAAAATGATGGTTCAATCCTAAGTGCAGGCCAACTGGCTCTGCTCAGTTTAATGGTCCCCTCCTCTGAACCTAATGCCTTGAAAATTCATGCTTTGCTCAGAAAGGTGACTGGGGAGAGACTGTAGGCAAACTCATTAGCACCAACAGGAATAACCGTTTAAAAAGCACAGACTACTCAGTGACGAGGTGGGAAGCAGCTTTCAAAGGATGGCATGTTGTAATTACCAATTCACCCGGTTAAGACTGGTGCAATGCTTGGCTTATCCTGCACCAGAGCAATAGGCACTATATATTGTTACTGCTATATCCTTTTTTTTTTTTTTTTTAAGATTTTATTTATTTGTCAGAGAGAAAGAGAGAGAGAACGCATTAAAGTGCTCAGGCAGGGGGAGTGGCAGGCAGAGAGAGAAGCAGGTTCCCCACTGAGCAAGGATTCCGATGCAGGCTTGATCCCAGAACCCTGGGATCATGACCTGAGCCAAAGGTGGACGCTTTACCTACTGAGCCACCTAGGTGTCCCTGTTACTGCCAAATCTTAATCAGTAAAGCTCTAGCTTTTCTCTATAAAGTACCTACACAGAATCTCAATTTTATAATCATCATGGGGCCTTCAATTTTAAGGAAATACTAAAAGCTCTAATAAATATCGAGATATCACACTTAAAACATTATAGAAATATAAGCATGAGCAGAGAATGACCTCAATTTTTTGGAGTTTCTGCGTACACGATTATAAATGGTATCATTCAAACCTTCCTGTGCCTAAGAATAGTGTTGGGAAACTAGACAGAATGTAAATTCTTGGGTCATATTCTATATTTGACCCATAAATCTGATTTTTAATAAGCACTATAAGTCATTTTGATCTTTTCAGCAATATGTTACAGTGAAATAGACACAATAAATTTTCCTTTCTGCAGACATTAAAATTTGTTCCAATGCTCAGATGCTTACTCTCTTCATGTCTATAAATATGCATCCAAACATAAAATTAACCAAGCAAAAATCAAAGCAGACTGTTTATGCATACATAGAAAGTGCTCACACATTTAAAGAACTCAAACCTACCTTTGCCCAGTGCCGAAAGGCAATCACCAAAGGAACCAGCTTCGATTCAAGTTTTCCAAGGGCAGTTAAATGGTTTGTTGTCAAACAAGCGTTTTCATTTCCTGCACTCACTTTACAAAGAAGACCACTGAGGGTAGGGGGAAAGAAAAAGAAAGATAAAAAGCATTAAACAGGTATCAGGTATTATTTACACTGACAATAACTAATTTGCACTGATAATAAATATCTTCAAAATGAAAATAAAAAACTCACAAAATCTTTATGGGTCATTTAGGTCACTGCATTAAGCAGAAGACAGGGCAGCTATTCTCTGAGTGAACTTTATTTTTCAGAAGTAAAACTCTGTATTTTCATACACTAAAACTATTTCTGGAGGGAAATAAAAATCAGGAAAATATGGTAAGCTGGTTCAAATGGGAGTAGGAATTCATCTTTGTAAAAGAGTGTTTTCCCAAGAGCTGGGGGAATCTGCCTAATGAAGAATCATTACAGCCTACAAACCACCCATGTACTGTGGTGATGGTAATGCTTCCAGATGGAGGAAGAGACACATGGGGGAAGTCACGTTAATTGTTATTCAGCACTGCTAAAAATGCTGCTAAAAAGGATGACAAAGTAAGGTGGCTATAGAAAGTAGCCCTTCGATAAAGTTGTTTTTTACTGAAATGAAATGGGTCAAAATAGTTCCTTCCTCTGCTGCTGCCTTTCAAATAATTTTATTCTTTTTAAAATAAAACACCTTCTCCTCTTGCATCAAATGCCAACATACAAAAAGAATGCTAATAGTGAGTCTGTGAAATTAACTACATAAGGAGCTTGTTATTCTAGAAATTGGACATTAAGATATAATAAAGTACACGTGCTCCTGGCAAGTTTCTATTTAATATATAAACAGCTTAAAGAAATGGAGACCTTTGCTTTTCTCTGCACACCACCACTGGCACCCTAGCGTGGAAGTCTGCATCAACATCAATAAAAGAGTCTGAGGAAAGAAGAAAAAATATTAAGTAGGTTAATTAAACCTCTGTTTAAAAGCAGAACTAGATGAAGTACAAGTTGTGACTTAATCCGTTTGGCCTTCTGAAAGAGGATTATGAAATAAAGCTCTGAGATGCCTTGAAAAGGGAAACAGTATTATGTATAACAGTCAAGTAATCACATTAATTTAAAACCCTTATTTTGTAAGACTCACATTTGATTAGAGCTGACTCACTACTGAATCAGAATATTTAAGTGTTGTTATGTGGATAAGGTTAATTAGAGATGTGGATAGGATATATGCAAAAACAAAACTGCTGCAAAAGCTACTGTAAAATATCTGGGCTCAAAATACATATTGACTGAAGTAAGAAGAAATGTTTCAATGTTTCATCCAACCCAAACAAGAAGGATGGGAAAGACTAATTCATGGGATGAGACAGGTAAATGAGTCCTCAAGTCCTAAGCCAGACATTACTTTGGACACTGATAGCCCTAACCAGGAGCAAGTATTTGATGACTGATTAATCAGGGTTGGGTCACACCTATTTATCATCTGTGAGGTATTAATTTAAATCACAGAATAGTTTTGTTTGGATATTACCCACAGAAATAATTAAAAGATGCATGACTTCCTTCCTATTTTCAACATTTGACAAACAAGATATATTCAAATTATGACAAAAGAAAGAAAATTTAGAGCAAAACGTGGAAAGAATTTGGCCTTACCACTGTTCTTTAAACATTCTTGAACAAGTAAGAGAACATCTGGCTGAGACATCTAGGAAACAAATCAATGAAAACATTACTAATCCACATGTAGGAAACAAATCAAGGAATACAATAATCCATAAGTACTGCTGTTTCACTGAGATAATACACAGTCATTGGAAGTTATCCAAACTCCTTTCCAAATTAGAAAGCACGCTGCTACCCCAGGAAATAAATTAATCATTATGCTCCGTGTACACATCAGTCAGAGACAGAGACAAACGCCAAATGAGGGCAAGTGATCTGTTGCACAGTCAACTCCTGCATAACGAATTCCTGACATAATCAGCCTCTCCGCAAACCTCCAAGACGTCAAGCTGTTCAAGTCGCTGATCACTGTAAGATTACGTCAACAGATTGCTTGCTGGTCTCCACTTCAGCCTTGCCCTCTCCAGTCCTTGCTCCATGTAGGAACCACAACCACTTAACGTCATAAATCAGACCTAGTCCTGCCCCTCCTTAAAACTCCCAATAGCTTCCTACTGCCCTTAGGTCATAGTGAAACTCTTTATCAAGGCCCACAGATCCTGCATGTTGGGCCCTCGGTCCTAATATTATGGATGCTTCTTTCTCTTGGTCCTTCCACCATGGCTTCCATTCTACCTTCCATTCAGCTCCCTGACTAGGCTAAGCTCTGTAGGGATTTAGGGTACTTGCAAACACCGCTCTCTCTGCCTGAAACACTCACCCTTTGACTTCCTTATTCCTTTTCATTGTTTAGAGCCTAGAGTCAAAGCCATTGCTTCAAAGGGGATTTTGATGGCTGGATCTACACATCTCCTGTTCTTTTCTGTCACAGAACCTGGTTTCCCAACATAGCTCTCATTTTAATTAATCATATATATGTAATTACTTATTTCCTCCACTAGGCATGAGTTCCACGAGGGAGGAATCCTAACTGTTTTGTTCTCTGGGATTTAGGACAGTGCCTGGCATACAACACGGACTCAGTGAGGATTTGCTAAATGAATGATGACACCAAAATAACTGCTATGCTGGTAAATTACTAACTTTGATTGAATTTTAATTTAATTTTAATTCAAGTTTAAATTTAATTCAATTTTGACTGAAGGCTAAAAGAAGAGTAAAATCTATTGGTCAGCTGACCATGTAGCTATAGCCGTCAGGGATGGCAACGAATGAGAAGCTGTATGACAGAACATCTGAGGATGATGCTCAGGAATCTTCTTCATTATTATTATTATTATTTTTTAAAGATTTTATTTATTTGACAGACAGAGATCACAATTAGGCAGAGAGAGAGGAGGAAGCAGGCTCTCCGCAGAGCAGAGAGCCCGATGCAGGGCTCGATCCCAGGACGCTGGGATCATGACCTGAGCCGAAGGCAGAGGCTTTAACCCACTGAGCCACCCAGGCGCCCTTCTTCATTATTTTTAACTAGCAAACCAGGTAAATGGCATAAACCATCTGCAAACTGGCCTGGGGAACCAGCAGTGGATGAACAGATGATCTATTAGAGTGCCTTCCAGATTCAAAATTCTGACTCATATCTTTTTCAATCACATTTGAACCAGAAATCCAGGCTAGGTGTGAGTCTTCAAAAGCCCAATTATTTTAACCAATTAGGTATATAGAAGTAGCAACTTAGGAGCGAATGGAGTTTTCAAGTCACAAATGTTGCCACATCCACACTGTTTAAAATCTGAAATTCTTCTCTGACATTGGAAAATTGACTTTACCAAGATAATTTAATCTTCTCAAGTTAACAGAACCTAAAAAGCCCCATTAGAGTTACATAGTTAGAAAACCAGCATTTGAAGTATACATGAAAGATCTATAAAGAAGTACAGAAATCTGTACAGTATTAAAAGAAATGTGCTAAAATTGAAGGTTGGCAGAAGAGCATGGAACTGGAAGTTTTGGGGGGAAAGCTGCCACTTATATTATCTTCAAGTATCTAAATATACTCTTATATAGCTCACATTTGAAAAAAAAAGAATTTCCAGACCACTCTGTGAAAATTTCAACATTTTATTTTGTACTTACAATGGCTGGAAATTGAATGTCGATATTTACATCTGAATTTTTGAAACCCAATCTGCTACAGGATGACCCATATAATCTCAGAGAACAATCTGGAAAAAAAAAAAAAGTCATATATAAGGTGAAATTTCTCAGAAGTCATAACAAAACACTGCTGTTTAAGACATGGAACCATCAATTAAGACTATGCATGAATGTAAGACAGTATTCAAATCTAGTATAAATAAACAAAAAGGAACAGCTGGCTCTTTGCTTGTATTCATTTTGTTTTATGTAACGGGGGATGGCTGTATGGTCTGCAGTTTAGGTTAACAGCTACTCTTTTATGCCAATTGTAAAACATGTTTAAAAAATTCTAACTTATTTTATATTTTGTGCAGAAAATATTATTTGCCAGGATTTTTACAATCGGAAAGCTAAAAACGATGCTTAACTTTGTCTTATATTTATAAACCTGATAGTATACTCAAGAGTTAGTACAAACATTTAATCTTTTCGAAAATACACATACAGGTATAATTTACTGTAAAGATCATGTTTCAACAGAATACTCATAAAAATCAGCATAAAGTTACTTTTCAGTATAATTATGAACAAAAAGACGCTTAATACAATATGCTCTCTTAGGGAAAACTTTTGAAAAATAATTATAAAATCACTGATATAACTTAAAATGTTAGGCAACAAGCAATTCACTCTTAAGAGGAAGACAGGTGTGTGTGTGTGTGTGTGTGTGTGTGTGTATTTGCTGCCTATATTTATTTATGGCATTTTCTCCCAATGTTTAACATCACTGTGCCAAAAAATCATCTCCTTTCCACCAGGGGTTTTTGTGGGGTTTTCTAGGTTTGTTAAGTCAAGTGGTTTCTTTGAGTTTTAACAGTTTTCCATGACAAAGTACATTAAATTTTATAATGGAAATCTACAGCACAAATCATTGACATTACAAATCCCTTTCTCGGAACTTGTCTATAACACAAAGGATGACATACAGATATAATGAAATGAGCAGATCCTTGCCCTTTATTTTTATGAAGGTATACACAAGAATGAATGATAGTCCATATGAATGCTTTTTCAGTAGAACAAATGGTTCTATGGGGGATATGGTGATAACCTCTGAATAGTGATTCCAATCCTAACTGTGGGTTAGAATCACTTGTGGAGCTTTCTAAAAAATAGTTTTCTGTGGCTCCACAGACATATCCTGGAAAATTTAATCAACAGTACACAAAATCTATTACAAAATAGGTTCAGAGCTCATTTTAGATGTTGCAATTCTTTTTAAAAGTGGTTAAACAGAACCTTTTTGGGACACAGATAACCTGAGAATGACTCAAATATACTTTTATTTTAACTTAAAATGTTGTGTCAATTTGAATAGGTAGGAAGGTAAACAGGTAGATACACAGAGTCCCACAGTGCCCCCATAATCGGGAGCATTTAACTTAAAGTACATGTGTACAAGGAAATTCATAATGAAGACAGGTTTAATGACAGTGCACATAGAAGTCTTTGTTACCTTGGGGAAAGCCAGAAGAAACAAAAACAAACAAAAATTAAGAGCTTCAGGACATGGTAACTCAATTTCTATTAAATGAAAATTACTATGGGTTGGAAAATGCATGAGGCACTTTTAGGTAGCTAAATAGAAAAACAAATCTAGAAAATACCTGGTAACTTGTGTTGGAACACATTTCCCATGATACGTTTAATTTCTAGTCTCTGTTCCAAGTTCTCATTGTGTAAGCCAAACTCCTGTACCACTTTGTCAATGGCAATACCAATTGCATTTATCTGGGAGGGTGTAGGCGGGGGTAACGTAGTGAGCAACTCTTCCTCTTGTTTCTCCTTTTAAGATCAATATTGAGATTAAAAATGACTCACACAGTTTTTACCTTCTACCATTCACTGAGATAAACACCCTGTAGAATATTCTGGAATATTTTTCTTAGCTCTCCCTCTCACCTTAGCTGTGTTAGTCTTCAGTTCATCAAACACATATACTTCTTTATGCACATAAAGTGATAATAGAAGGCAGGCAAAAATAAGGAAAAAGTGCAGGGAAAAAACATTAAAAGCAGCAATGACAAATTATTTGCTTTATTATTACGGGCATAAGGGCATATACCAAGGTCCTATCAATGACTTCACTCATCCTGATACTGTTCTTAATGAAATTCATAAGACTGCCCAGCAAAACATATCTGACCAATGTATTTTGTCTAAAATAAATTCAGTAATATAAGTAGTGAAGTTATTAATATCATACCCTTAAAGACAGAAAAGTCACAAAGATGACAAGTAAAAACAACTAACAAATAAACATTTGTTTGGGTTACATTAAACTTACCTTAATGTTTTTCTTGTGCCTCTTCTCTTTGATGTGCTTATGGGCAAATGCAATGGATTCAATTAAAACATCACAAAGTTTGCAGGTGTACTTAGCTGTAGGGTAGTTTCTTGGTCGCTATAATTTGGAGAGATTTAGATATATATATATATATATGTACACACACAGTATCTTCCAAAACAGAGGCAAACAAAAGTTAGCCAGAGATTACTTCCCCATCACTTTAAAAACTGTTAATATATTATTGTCACTCTTAACCACTATCCTAATGGCCATTTTTTGGAAGCGATTCTATTAAATCAACTTGAGTACCACTTTTAACTCACAGCGCTTAAATACTAATAACTGTAGTAGGATGCCTAACTCATCAAAGCATACGTTCCAATTACTAGCACAGCTTAAACCAAGACAAGGACTTTAAGTAACAAATAAAAGACATTACCCTTTTTAGTCTGTCAATGAAGTCTCTTTTTAATCGCTCCTCTGCCTGCTGTAAGCCCAGGAGCTCCTTCGTTGAAAGCACAGACTCGTCAATCACGGGGCCTTCCA
This sequence comes from Mustela nigripes, assembly GCF_022355385.1. Taxonomy (NCBI): domain Eukaryota; kingdom Metazoa; phylum Chordata; class Mammalia; order Carnivora; family Mustelidae; genus Mustela; species Mustela nigripes. The sequence goes on along the minus strand of NC_081565.1, from coordinate 66,275,708 downwards.
AGTCTCCATCCTGCTCATTTTCCTCATTTCTATTCCTACGTGGCTTCCGAGGTCTGGACCTCTGCTTCTTGTTTTCTTAAGTTAGGGGGAAAATATTATTGGTAATCTTGAGTAATACCACTCTGACAAAAAAGCAGTCCGTACATATTTATTCATACATATTTATTAACTAAGTAATGTGGTTATCTGAACGACATCTGAACACAGCAAAAGGAAAGCTCTTCCATGGATAAAATGCGTGAATACTCATTGGCCACCTCATCTAGATACACCAACCCACAGAAATCCTCTTTCGGAAACACTGGAAAAGAATTCGCTTCAACCATACAATGTGATTTTATCATTTCTTCCAAGTATACTCCTGAACATATTCAGCAATAGTAAAAATTGTCCTCTGAAGGTAAGTAAACTTGTAATTCTAATACACCTAATACGTTATGATATACAATATAAATGTATGAAATATATTCTGGTATACCTGTTATTCTACTGAAAACTATCCACATTTGCTTTCTTTTTTTTTTTTTTTTTTTTTTTGGTAAACAACCTCAACAGAGCAAAGACTGACAATATGATCTCCAAAGAACTCAGAAATTAACTACATTATCACGTGCAATGAAAATCCATCATTTAGTTGTAAATTCAGCTTTCATGTAATTGGGCCCTCTCCCTACACGGATATAAGCAGTTCAAGCCAAAATTTTATTTACAGAGGACAACTAGTTCCCATCTTATATTTACTTTCATTTTAGCTTCTTTGGACAGCCTGTACAATAAGCACATTTCAAAGAAAAAAAGGCGTTAGTTGAAATAAGCTTTCTACAAGTATGGACTAATTCATTTAAACTCTGTTGTTACTTCTACAATCTTTGTAACTAGTAAGTCAATTTGTTGCCTTTTTAAAAAATTTACAACTTTTCTACCTGTGGAACTGAAGATGACTGTGGGATTAATCTATTAAAAAATTGTTTTAAATAGCCCAAGCTCTGAAAATAAATCAGTATTACATACGATTAAAATAAAATTCATTTCTCCAATTAAAATTGTGATAAATGTTTTGAATAATGTTTAAATGGCTGATCAAAAATTACTCTTTCAAAATATAAACCTACTGAAAAGCCCTGCATGAGGCAATTCCTATGTCAAGTTTTCAGTGGAATGTATTTCTTGTACAGCAGTTACAATAAACCAGTTGTCTGAAAAAACTTGTGAGTCAGAAAAGGGAAATATAGGATCTCTAATTTGCAAAAAGCTGTTGCCAATAACTCTAAAGGAAAAGTAGCAAGCACTGTGCTCAAAGTACCATAAGATGAATATACAATGAAATTCCATAAATAGCTTCTCTAAGTGGCAATTGAAAGAAATTAAAGTATTAGGACAAATAGTTTCTTTTTTTTTAAGCCATCAAAACGGGCCAAACAAATAATACACAAGGTAAGTAGTTGTTTGCGGAGAAAAACCAGTCTACTTTTAATACCTGCTTTTTAACGCTCCTTTACTCCCAATTAAATAAATTATCACCGTCTTTTAAGGACTGTGCTCTCCATCTGCATCAACTTCTGAGATAAGCACTTCTTTTAACTTAGAGGCGTGTCTGTTCTCATTTAATTTGTGTATCTTCCAAGCTCTACTCTAAATAATTATATCTGATTTCAGTGTTCACAAGTTTCCTACTTTGGCAAACACTCATTAGAGATTTACACAAATATGTGCAATACCATTAGAAAAGTCCATATTAGAGGCACCTGGGTAGCTCAATCAGTTAAATGTCTGCCATTGGCTCAGGTCGTGATTCCAGGGTTGTGGGATCGAGTCCCTCATCAGGCTCCCTGCTCAGTGGGGAGCCTGCTTCTTCCTCTCCTTCTGCCATTCCCTGTTTGTGCACCTGCTCTATCGCCTATCAAATAAATAAATAAAATCTTAAAAAAAAATACAGATGAATCCCTACTTAAAAAAAAAAGAAAGAAAAAAGTCTGTATTAGTTATACTACAGTAATTGATATGGAACCAAATTCCATTTTTAACTCCTCTCTCGAATCACAAAGGCTTTTCATGTAACTATATTTGCTGTCATCTTCTGGGATGACAATTTCCCTTCAAAGAGCACGATTAACTCCTTTTTTCCTTTTAAAGATTTTATTTTTAGGTAATCTCTACATCCAATGTGGGGCTCAAAGTCACAACCCCAATATCAAGGGTTGCATTCTCCAACCGAGCCAGCCAGGTGCCCCACTCCTTACTGTCTTTATACAGAGAAGGGATGGCTGCAGAAATTCTGTCTGATGACGATGACGATAGCAGCTGTCATTATGGAGTATTTTTTATGCGACAGATGCAATGCAAGTACTTGATGTGCACTGCCTTGTTACATCCCCGTAGTGATCCTGTCATAGATGCTGATACTGCCCCCATCATCCAGATGGGGAAAATGCTGGCCCAAGAAAATAACTCAGAGACTAACGACTAAGTGAAAGTAATGGGATTTAAAATAAAGATTAAAGCATGGATGGAATTCTGAAATTCAACCTTTTATCTAACAATGTAAGAACTGGAAAGAACTTACTGAAATCCCCCCTTATATCCATTCACATCTAGAGTAGACCATGACTGACAAGACAGTATCACCTTCTGAACTGAGATTCACAGGATTGCATGGTAAAAACGGTCAAATAAAGTCTCATTGAAGGGAATCTTGAAAGACAAAACTGGATGTTGCTAAGAAGTTCCCACAATTACAAAGAGGAAGACTACCTGGCTCTTGCAGGTGTCTTATAACATGAATTCTCTGTATACAGTATTCCGAGTTTCCCATATTTTATTTGCATATGGCCCATGATACCATTCACAAAGGACATGTGTATATGAGTGGATATTTTCCAGCTAAGATCACTAATGGAATTGTCCCAAATACATTAAATTGGCAACCTAGGATATTTGAGGGATGAAGTACAGGGCGGTAACACAGAACTGGAAAATAGAAAATAAGTATTAAAAACCAAAGCAACTCTAAGATAATTTTCACTGGCTTCTCACATCATTTAATGAGACCCTTCCTTAAGAGAGAATTCTGATTCAAGGAAAATTTCAGTCCCTTTAATGAGATCCTTTTTGGGATCCTGAGTGCAGTGCAAAGTTTATACTTCAAATTAAATTTCTCTCTACAGTAAGTTATTTTATACTAAAGCTTAGTATTTCCCTTATGAAGATGTTCAAGGGCTAGAAGCTGAACAGTTCTTCATCTCGCAGTTGGGAAAGCACATATGTATTTTTCATTTACAGAGAACATGGGCATTTGGGCACTGTCTTCAATTAAAAGGACAGTAAAAATGTATGTACTTCCTGTTCAAAACCACTTAAAAGTAACTTTCTTAGCTGCTTTTCAGACTAAACAAGAATACATATTCAAGAAGTTTTTAGTCTGTTAACAGTCCCTATTAATGTCTATCTGGTTGCAAACTTTTATTCTATAAATCTTTGTTTTTATAATGCTACTCAAGACCAACTTTTTCTGGTAAAAGACTATTGGTAACTGCGTTAAGATATCCATGTCCTACCTGGACACAATAATATAGAAATACTTAAATATATGAAGACTTTAAAAAAGATAAACACCAATCAAAGGCCAAGAAATTATCAATGTGTTCGGTTTCCCTCTGTCAGATTCAAGGTCCAGTGAGGCTGAGTTAACGGCCAAAGCAGCACAGCACTCAATTTCAGTTCCACTTCCTCAGCCACTACCCCAGTAAATACATTTAACCTCGCCAGACCACAGCAGCCTGCTTTTTTGAAAAGTTGTGACTGTACCCTGATGTATCACAACAGAGCACTAGATCAGACAATTCTTTCAATTTCTTTCTAGCTTAAAGATTCATGCAACCAAGCTTTTTCTCTCTCGGGATTCCTTTATAACACCTCATTCTATTTCTACTATACAAGACATATTCTCTTGCTTTTCCTACCTTAAGAAACCTAAAATGGCAACTCTTCTCTCATTTAAGACTATCATAAGACTCCCTAAAGATAACAAATGACGTTTTCTGTTAAGTATTCTAAATGTCCAGATCACAAATTCAAATGCCTTACCAGTAACATGCATAAATGTAACTGGCCACTGTGAGATAACATGTAAGAAAAGGACTTGTGGATACTGAGGAGAGAGTGCCAACATTGCCTAGATTCACTTAAATTAAAAAAAAAACAACAAAACAAAACAAAAACTTTAAAATGCCGGCCAATTTGCCACCCATTCCATATGGTCACTAAAAAAAAGCTTACAGCCCGGCAGCTGGGGGGCTCTGTTAGGAGTCTGCCTTTGGCTCAGGTCATGATCCCAGGACCCTGGGATCAAGTCCTGCATAGAGCTTCTTGCTCAGCAGGGAGCCTACTTCTGTCTCTCCCTCTCTGTCTTTGTGTGCTCAGGCATACTCTCTCTTTCTCACTCTCACTCTCTCAATAAATAAAATCTTAAAAAAAAAAAAGGCCTACAGCCAATATATTTAGAAGCCCATTTTCCCAAGCATAATTTATATTTTCAGACTAAATACTATTTTACTTTTTCCTTCAGATTTATTAGTTTCTTTCATTTCAGTAACTACTGTCCATTAGCTAATTTTCCTGTTTATAAAAATCACTGCTACATGGACAAAATCTATTCACCTTTTAGAAAAACTTATACTCACTTTGAGGCAATTATTATCAAACACAGAGGGCACTCAGAAATGGGTTTTGGTGCTACAGAAACTAAAAGGCAAAACTTTCATCTATTTTTCCTGACTTTCAAAACTTAATGTGTCCCAGCCTGTTTGCCATGGTCACTTTTGAGGAAAAAAAAAATCATGGACTACCCTCCTGTGGAGATCGATACTCCATCCAAAAGACAGATAACCTTCTGTGATAGGAAATACAGTCTATATTGTGTACTTACATTGAATACGATTTTTTTTAGCTTTATATTCTGTCATTTATATTATGGACGCATTCGCTATTCAAATACAAAATTACAATACATAATTTTAGAAAATACATTATACACCACTTAGAAAATATGATAATAGTACCCAGGGTGAAAGAGTAAAAGGCACCAATGGGAAATATGTTTACTGAAGTAAAATGGGCCTCATAGCCAAGTGAATTTTTGAAGTGATCAGTACACGCAATGTTTTTAAGTTGCCCAAATACCATGATTACAATTTTTAAAGTATTCACATTAAATAAGCAAGAACTATGAAAAATCAGAACTACATTGCTGAAAATAATAAACCTCATTTGGATGAAAAAGACATTGCGACTTTGGAGTTGTAACTTGACAAGTTGGAACACATTACCAGGGCTTCCCGCTTCCATTTCTGACATGGTTTCTAGGCTTGTCAAGTCTTTATGAAGTAGTCGTCTTACAGTTCTGCAGCCTCTTGTGTCTTGCCACCTATATCCATCCTCACTTTCTTGAAAGGAGTCTTTTCTTGGTCGGTTTATAACAGGAATTCTAGGTCCAGGTTTATATTCCCTCCGACTGTCTGAATTACCAGCAAGTTCATCAGAGAGCCACCTCTTACTCTGATCTTTGTGGTTGTCATTTATCCAAGCAGGTTGACTGTAAATTGGGTTTTTAAATGCATAGGGATTGCTGGAAACAGCATATGGTCCTTTTCTGGGGGTACTCCCATAGTTCCCTGGTGTTATTTTTTTTTTTGGAAGGCCTTTTTCCATTTTACTGCTATGGCCTTTAGCATAATCATCCATTATCAAATAATCTTGCTGGGGGTGACCCCTTCTGAAATCCTCATCATCTATTGTCCCTCGGTCCTTAGCACGTTTCACAAAATACGGTTTTGCTGCATCTCCCATGGTCTTTGACTTCAATTTTCTTACTCTGCACCTGAAATTAGGCATTTTGGGAAATCATCAAACTATAACAAGATATTGAAATACAACACGTTTATTGCACAGATGCTCAAAAGCCTATACAAACTCTTGTTTTCCTAATTTCCATCTCATTCTAATAATCAGCGCATTACACTGAAAGTCGGGAGGCTTGAATCCTGTAATATTCTTCACGAAAATTAGTACTTACTATTTAACATGAAGATTATATACGTGACTAAGGGACGCTCCTTACAGTCTCGAAAACTGGAGTATTAAAAAAATGTTACTCATATCAAGTTGGGTGGCTTTACCAATAAAACAAAAGTTCTCCACAAAACCAAACAAAACCCTCACTCCCAAACTTGTGTTGTTAAAAAACTCCGGAAACGGACTTCAAAAAAAAAAAAAAAAGTTGGCAATTACTTTTAAGTGTTATACAAAGTAACCGAAACTTTCTGTGAATGTAGCTCATCTCCACTTTCCTGTCACTTCTCCGTCCTTTAGGGAAGGGCCTCGGCTCCTCCTCGCCACCACTATCCAGAACCAGGGGCTTCGATCGCTTGGCCTGGGGAGGGCCTCGCGGAGGGGCTCGCTCCCCACCAAGGCTTCCCTCGTCAAGGGGGCTGGATTTCAGATTAAGAGACAACTCCAGCTAACCTCCCCAGTCTTCATTCTCTAACCCCAACAAGTTTGGTTTTGTCACGGATAGCAGTTCTCCCTCTTCGACCCCGTCTGATCGCCCCACCCCCGATCTGCCTCAGTTTACACCCTTCGGGGCAGAAGGCAGAGAAAAAGGAGGCGTCCCCGCACTCCCGGCCACGAAGCCACCTCGGGGACCAGGAAGCAGGAAGTGACCTGCCTCCTCAATGGGGTTCCGGGGTCCCCCCGGCCGGCCAGGGGGCCGGGGCCGAGTGCCTCCACCCAAGTCCCTGCTTCTCCGGCGCCGGCAGGGTCTGACACAAAGTGAAGATGCGGACAAGAATCTGAGGAGCTCAGTCCCCGCCGGCCTGAGGGCTCCCAGGTCCTCGCAACTGGGGCGAGGAGGCCGGCGGGGGATAGAGCCAACGTTTCTCTCCGGCCGGGCCCACCCTCTACTCCGGAGACCAAGGAACCCACCGGAGACCCACCCCGGAGGCTGGTCTGGGAGGGACGCGGGGAGAAGGCTCCCCGAAGCACTCACCACCTCCGCCGTGGTCCCCCGCCTCTTCCTGTCCCGGCCGGGCTCCCTCTCCGTGTTTTCCTTCGGCCCCACTTCCGGCGCTCAGCGCAGCCTCATTGTGCGCTGTTCGGAGCAGGCGGTGCCCCCGCCCCAGCGCTCCGCCGCTCACGCCGGAAACGCGCGCCGCGCCCGGAGGCGCCCGCCGCCTAGCCCCGCCCCGCCCCGCCCCCGCCCCGCCCCTTCCCGCCTGCTTCCGCCGCCGCCGTTCGGCGCCGGCTCCTGGGCTCCAGACCCGGGCCAGGGGGCAGTGTTCCGGCTCCGTCCCTCCTCTCCTCGCCGGGGCCGGCTTCACCCGGGCCGCAGGTCTCTAACAGGCCTTGAAAGCACCGCGGAAGCGCGGGGAGCAGACCTCTGGTTCTCCGCGGGAGGCGCGGGGCTCGCTCGGCTCGGACGCCCGGCGGCTCTGCTTTGCCCCTGGATGCTCTCGTTGGCGTCCAGGGCAAGTGCAGCCGGACGCTGAGGCCTCGTGGCGCTCTTGCTGTTTTTCCGACAAGTCCGAGTGATGGAAGGGCTCAGTGTGGTCGGGAGAGATACTCCGCTTTTTTCTTAGGTTGTCTACGGATTGGTTTTACTTAACGAAACAAATCCGTGTATTCAAGAATGTGTGTAATTACAAAGATGATCTGGGAGTCACGGTCGAGTTTTTGAACGAAGAAGACACGCCTGGAACTCGCGAACAAACAACTCGGGGTTCCCTATCTTTTCTTCTTTTGACCTTCTTTGCTGTCCGTCATGTTTTAAATGCTTTGAAGCGAATAAAATCAGAGAGCCTTGAAAAAGTGTGGCAGTTTTGGTTTCTCTGCTTTTTAAGAGCATTAAATTTAAATCCGTGAGATGCCGGGGAGCACTGGTCCTTAATAATGGACACATACACACAGGGTATTGCCAGGCACTGTGCAGAGGGCTTTACAAATATTAACTCTAAACCTCACAACAAATCCTCTCAAAATATCATTATGCCTGTTTTAAAGGTGGGGAAGTAGCATTTACAGTAAAGTAAATGGCACTGCTGGAAACCAAACTTCAATGGGGCAGAGTCCATTATTAACTACTATCTATACTTAGGTGATTTAAAACACATTGATACAACTTTTGTATAATGCCTCATCTAGATGATTTGGTTCTGAACAGACATGAGAATCAAGCCAATAATCTGTCTGACAGGCAGAGAATGGCTTTTAAACAGGCTCCAAAGGGAGTGTGGTGATACATGAATACATTTATTATGGGACAGGAGCTTCACCACACCCAGCTGAGTAATCCTTATACAGAAGAACTGGTTGAAGAAAAGTCTGCCTCAAATATCCGGAGTTGTATAGGATCAGTGGAGGATACACCTTTTTGAGTTTAAAATATTTTTTATTTGCATTTTTTTCAATGTATTTGTTCCCCAATGTCTATTCCATTCTAAATTTGCCTTTAAGATTCACGTTGTGGGTAGATGACGCTCTCTCAAACGAGATGCAATACTAATCAAAGATACTGACAGATAGTACAGCTCTTTTTGTCTATATAATACAATGGGAATTAAAATTGATCCTTACAATCTGGTTGTAAAAGTTTTTGTTTGTTTGTTTGTTTGTTTTGTTTTGGTTGTCACTGGAGGGAATGCTGAGTTTCTCAGGAGGGAATGCTGAGTTTCTCAGAACCTTTGTGATGATTGTTTCATGGTCTAGACATATTTCTTTCTTTTTTTTTTTTTTTTAAGATTTTATTTATTTATTCGACAGATCATAAGTAGGCAGAGAGGCTGGCAAAGAGAGACTGTAGAGGAAGCAGGCTCCACGCTGAGCAGAGAGGCCCAATATGGGACTCAATCCCAGGACCCTGAGATCATGATCTGAGCCGAAGGCAGAGGCTTAACACACTGAGCCACCCAGGTGCCCCTGGACATATTTCTTAACAACAGGAAGCAGAAATTTGGCCGGGGTCTGCTTCCAGGAACATTAACCCTGCTCCATGTGTTACACTGTATCTTCTATCTTCAACCACACTTTGACAATGTGATACATCTTGACAAGTCAACTTTTCACAAACCCAGTGCCACTGTTCTTGTTCTTTGTTAGGGCCATGGAGTCAGAAGCTGAGGAGTTGTATTCACAGCTTTGTCAGCACATGTTTTTTCCTCATGTGTTTTATCTACTTGGTTAAGGGAATTGTGTTGGGTCCTTTAAATACATCTGGAATCCAAGGTTATCTCACCATCTCCACTACTTCCAACTTGCTAGTTACCACCACTGCTTCACTGTATTGCTGTGATCATCAGCTTTCATTTATGTTCTCCTTTATCTGTATATGATAGCCAGGAAAGTCATGGTAAAATCTGAGCCAGATTATGATTCCCCCCTCAAGATCCCTCAGTGACTCCCCATTCCTGTGGAAGTAAAAGCCAAAGTCCATAAAATGACTACAAAGCCCTTCCCTTTACTTCTGATCTCACTCCTAATTCCTCTTACCCTTTCATTCATTCCACCCTAGCCACACTACCTTCTTGCCGTTCCTGCATCATACCAGGAAAGCTCTTACCTCAGGACTTTGCACTGGCTGTTCCCTCTGTCTAGAATGCTTTTCTTCTCTTTGGTGTCTGTATTGCTAACACCCTCTAATATCTTCTCTCAAAGATCATTTCTCAATGAGGCCTACTCGGACTGCCTATTAAGTTGCTATTCACCACCCTCTCCTCTGCCTTCCCAATTCCCCTCACCTCATCTAGTACTTTTTAAAAATTTTTAAATTTATTTTTTATTTTTAGGTAGGCTCCATGCCCAGTGTGGGGCCTGAACTCACCACCCTGAGATCAATACCTGAGCTGAAATCAAGAGTCAGATGCCTTAAAAAAAGAAAGGAAGGGAGGAAGGAAGGAAGGAAGGAAGGAAGGAAGGAAGAAAAGAAAGAAAGAAAGAAAGAAAGAAAGAAAGAAAGAAAGAAAGAAAGAAAGA
>NC_081565.1:66237725-66265678 GCF_022355385.1 Mustela nigripes | reverse complement strand
GGAACACACGGGTGGCTCCAATGCTTAAGCATCTGCTCTCCACTCAGGTCAGGATCCCAGGGTCTCCCAGGGCCTCCCAGGGCCTTGGGATCAAGTTCTGGATCAGGCTCCTTGCTCAGCGGGAAGCTTGCTTATCCCTCTACCTGCAGCTCACCCTTCTTGTGCTCTCTTCTCTCCCCAAACAAATAAATAAAATCTTAAAAAAAAAAAAAAAAAAAAAAAAAAAAAGCGTCCGATGCTTAACCAGGGAGCCACCCAGGGGCTTCTTTATTGTTTTTTCTTGTAACACTACATACACCTTGTCACCTGCCTTGTCTTTTAGTTATTTATCATGGTTATTTGTTTCTTGTCTGTCTCCCTCTACTAGACTGTAAATTCGACAAAGGCAAGGACCTGACTGCTCCCGACTGTTCTGTCTACCAGTATGTCCTCTAGAGCTTAGACCATTGCCTGACTCACAGCACACTCTCCAAAACTATCTGTGGAATGAATGAAAGGTACAGGACCAGCCAAGCTCTACAACAATGCTTCTTCATGAACATTCGATTCCCCTCTCTTCTTGAGTTTTATCAATTCTCTTACAAAGGTCTCATATTACAGTGGGATTGACAATGAACTCAGAAACTTTAAAATATTCTATCCCTCCCTCACTGTCTGTCTGAAGTCTTTAATATCCTCATAATGGCTTTCTTTCTTTTCCTTTTCTTTCTTTTTTTCCCTGGATTTCTCAGAAAATTATGTTAGAATACTTCTTGAATCAGTTAGGATGCAGGCAGCTTTGAGTTTGGTGTAAAATGGAATTTAAACTATAAATGGGACACAGAAGAGTGAGAGCACCTGGCTCCAGGATCCCAAGCAGACCAGGTTTGGCCACTGGCCACTGACCAAATCTGAAGGCAGAGAGATAAGTCGTGGTGAAACAGGAAAGGAATTTATTTCAGTGAGGCCAGCACTGGGTAGAAGGCAGGCTAGTGTCTCAAAGACTGTCTCTAAAGTGCTGAAAATACTTCTAAGTTTATATAAGGAGAATGTGGGACAAAGGTGAGTGGGTACGTGCAGGTAGGCAGTAAAGGTCAGGTAGATCATTGTCTTGGGGTCAATCACACAAGCCTTGCTGGCTCAGGGCACTAGTTACTGCTTGAGAGGATAGTTTTGGTTCGTCATGGGATGCTTTGCCCTATAGGGTCTTTTGTCTGAGTTAAGAGATAAAACAGAAAGAATTTAATTGGGAAGTACAGAGAGAGGTAAAAATGGAGGTAGGCAATGTCTTTTCTCAAAACTGGCTTACTCATGGGCTCCTGGGTGGCTCAGTGGGTTAATTCTCTTCTTTTGGCCCAGATCGTGATCTCAGAGTCCTGGGATCGAGCCCTGCATCAGGAGTGGGGAAACTGCTTCCCCCTCTCTCTGCCTGCCTTTTTACCTACTTGTGATCTCTGTCTGTCAAATAAATAAAATCTTAAGAAAAAAAAAAAACCTGGCATACACAATGAAGATACTTATTGGCTCACAAAACTGGGAGTTCAGAGGGGTGGCGTAAGCTTCAATGTTAGCCTTAATGAAGCAGTTGTGCCCTCCTGTGTGTTTGGACCTGTAACAATGGCGTTGGCAGATCCTGACATCACATCTGTCCACCACTGTATCCAGCAGGAGAGAAGGCAGCCTCCGGAAGCCAGGACCAACCTACCAAGAAACTTGCCAACTTAAATCAATTGCTGGTAAGGAGGATGCCATGACCCTTAGACCAAGGTTTCTCTACCAGTGGACTATTGGCATTTGGGGTTGAACAGTTCTCTGTTGTGGAAGGCTGTCCTGGGTGTGGCAGGCTGTTTTGCAACGTTCTTGACCTCAACCTAGTAGATGACTTCCCCCTTTTGGTGACAAGCCAAAATTATCCCCAAGCATTGCCAGACATCCTTGGGGTGCAATATTACCTTCAGTTAAGAACCACGTTATAGAGCTTCCGGCTCCACCTTAGAGTGAGGGGGAGGGGCCCACTTGCTTTGGGGGAGGCTGGGATAATGGATAAAATCTGGGTCCTGTTAGGAAGGAGAGAGAGCACTGAATCCTAACCACTAGACCACCAGGGAGCATCTGTTAGGAAGGAGAAAGGTGAGTATGGATGGCAGCCAACAATGTTTATATCACCTCTATTAAACAGATTCACCTCCAGACTTTGCAAGAAACTTTGGCTTTCCTGAAAATTTCAGTATGAAGGGGGAAATTTAAAAAATGTGTTTAGAATTTTGATGTTTGATCAGAGAAGAGCTTCCAGTCCAATATAGACCTTTTTGGAATTTCAGAGGAGACAGATACTCCTTCCACTGCTCCATGGAAGGCAGAGGACAGAGGAGAATTACAGGGGACACATTCAGGGGGTCTCTGGGGGGCTGTGTGTCTTTTCGAAGACCTTCCTCTAAGTCTAGCTTAGACTGGACATTTCTAATTTCTGCGGCTTGAGGAATTGCCAAGGGCTAACAGAATCTCCTGCTTCTGCCTGTCAAAGAGTCTTAGTTGAAATTACTCCAGGACCTTATATTTACAACCTAAGATGTGTTGTGTAAAGTAAAAGAAGTTTATTTCCAGTGCATGTTTTCAAATCTCAGGAAAATCAGGAAGCCAGTGAACTCTAATTAAAACCTAGACCTTGTTGTTCCAGAATTAGCCATATATTTATGGTCCTTCCTTCATTACATTTTTTCAAGAAGTGTCGAGTACCTGATATGTGTCTGATGAGTGAGGGAAAACAAACATAGTCCCAGATCTTGTTGTGTTAAAATATATGGTAATGGTGACAAATGCCCTGAAATGGAAAAGTTAAGGCTTGACTTTGAAAGTACTCCTCACCCGCCCCAGATTGGTCTAATCTTACTCTGGGCCTCTACTCTCCTAGGAATGATGGAGGAAAAAAGTTAAACTTGCCAGTAAATGTATCTCAGTCTTTGCATTTAAATAGTATCTTTGATGGGTTGGCCTCTTGGATATGTCCCCCATTGTTCAGATTTCCTTCTCCACTTTCCTTGGATGTCGTCTGGGGAAGTGATGCTCTGTAATCATAGAACTGGAAAGAAGTGCCCTCTGGATACACAACCACAGGCTCTATAAGCAGACCTGTTGCTTCTCTGGTATCTTTACAGTCTCTCTTCTTTGCCTTGTTGCTGGACATCTAATGCTGAGTCTCAAGTTCAGGGACTCACGATTGGTTCTCTGAGGCCAGTCCATTCCAGTGGTTTGCCATCGCTGACCTGGACTTGCCCTGTATTTGACGGTGTCGCGTGTCACTCTTGACTTCCAGCTACAACTCCCAGGTGATTTTCATCATGGCTACTCCACTGACACACACCCCCCTCCCCTTTTCCCCCAGTTCTAGCAATCTCTAGACTACTTTGCCATCTGTCTTCTTTGGCACCAAGAATCCAGAAACACCTGGATACTTTCAAAGGACACATAGAATCTCAAGGATGCCTGAAGTGCCAATTTCAGCTTCCTCTGCTTGGCTGTGCCCTGCTGTTAGTTTCATACTTCTGAAATCATCCCATGTTTCTCCTGAGTGGGGTGGTCTACTTCCCTCTGGTTCCAAGCTGGGGATGGGTCACATGCTTGAAATTTTCTCTCAAGTAATCTCACCCTCTGATTGATGGAAAGTTCTGCTTCCCCTTCCTGTTGCCATGGAGACCAGCCACCTTATCTCTCTCTTATTTTTCTCTTCCAAGTCACAGCTGTCGCTTTTTCCCATGGAAACTGAATATCCAACTCGGGGCGGTTTCTTAGATCCCACTGCATGCCTCTCCAACTGTCACAGTAGAGGAAGAACCTCTCATCTCCATACACATCAAATGCTTTACTCTCGACTTCTCTAGGCTCCCACAGGCCTTCCATGCCCAGGCCTTTCCTGGGGTCAGACTTCCCAATAGGTTTCTGAACATTCACTGGATCTGGAGCCTGAGAATATTTCTGGGCTCACAGGCTCTACCCCAGAGCCTGCAGCCCTCCTTTGGCTCCCCAGAGATGGGACTATCTGAGCCCATCAGAACCTATCACTAGGCCATCTTTGGCTTTCAAGACCCAGCCCCCCTGGACATTGCTGCCTTTCTTCTCATCAATCCACTCTGCCCAGAAGGCATCCCTTTGGGCAGTGATGGAGAGAAATCAGGGCTGGATTACTCAGAAAAAAACAAACCCAAACAAAACTTCCTTTCAAGAGGAGACATAGCTGGTGGTGGCTGGGTCTGTGCAGAAGGAAGGAAAAGTCTCCTGATGGAATGAGCACTGAGCTGAGGATTCGGGACATGGGTCTGATTGTCCTCTTGGAATTTTACAATTCAAAGTGTTATGGTATAAAACAGAGGCTCGGGGGCGCCTGGGCGGCTCAGTCGGTTAAGTGACCAACTCTTGCCTCACATCATGATTTCTCAGGGTCTTGAGATCAAGCCCCCAGTTGGGTGTGGAGACTGCTTATGATTCTCTCTGTCCCTCTACCTCTCCCCGCTCACACGTGTGTGCTCTCTCTCTCTCATTTTCTCAAAGAAACAAAAAACAAACCAAAAAAACCCCCAGAGGCTCAGAGTGAAATAATGTGGGTGGATGGGTGGGTAAGAAATGACAACATAGTTTGAGTGGCCTAGTCTAGCCAAGACCTGACCAGAGTCTTTCTGACTCCATTGTTTTTGTTATTCTTACTCTATCACGCACCAAGCTCCTGTCCTCTGATGAAGCCTTCACACCCCAGAGAAGCACTGTTCCTTTCTGAATGCTCCCATTCTGAGATCACACTCTGAAGCTGGGACTCAACCAGACTCTGGTTATCAATTCAGCTCTCTCTCTTTTTTTTTTTCTAATTATTTATTTGACAGCGAGAGATCACAAGTAGGAAGAGAGGCAGAGAGAGAGAGGAGGAAGCAGGCTCCCTGCTGAGCAGAGAGCCTGATGCGGGACTCGATCCCACGACCCTGAGATCATGACCTGAGCTGAAGGCAGCGGCTTAACCCACTGAGCCACCCAGGTGCCCTCTTTTTTGCTTTGATCTTGGGCAACTAACTTATCGTCCTTCCTGAGCCTCAGTTTCCCTAACTGTAAGCCAGAGACAAGCAACATGAAGCCAAATCACCACCATTCCTGTCTGACCACAAATTGTTCAATTCTTCTCTGGAACTTATTTTGGGGTGTGCATTTTATAAGTTTATAAATTTTTAAAGACTTGCCTTTATTGGTTATTTTAAACCCAAGTTAAAAATTAAATTTTATGGGGGCATCTGGGTGGCTCAGTGGGTTAAGCCGCTGCCTTCGGCTCAGGTCATGATCTCAGGGTCGTGGGATCGAGTCCCGCATCGTGCTCTCTGCTCAGCGGGGAGCCTGCGTCCCTCTCTCTCTCTCTCTGCCTGCCTCTCTGTCTACTGTGATCTCTTTCTGTCAAGTAAATAAATAAAATCTTTAAAAAAAATTAAATTTTATGTAGCTGGGATTTTTAAATTTTTAGATTTATCTTCTGACATACTAAATTTCCATTTAGAGTTGTGAAATAAAATTTTCTTTTAAACATCTAAATTAAAATGATCAAATCCATTTGAAGAAAAAATACTGATAATTATGCAGAGGTGTCCAAAATCATAAAGATGATCTATTCATGACTGAACTTTGGTAAGCACTAGACCTAAGGGAGAGAAAAGAATATATTCAGGATTAAAAACTGAGGCTGACTAACCTTTAGAACTAAGAAAAATAAGAGAAGCTGATATAGAAGACCAAAAAAAAGGGGGGGGGCTTCACTGAATTTAAGAAAGTATAGTATATAAATATTTTGTCTTAGTTACTCTGGCCTCATGGAGGCCAAATGTACCAAAAATGCAGAAAAAGACATCCAGGGATTACTTTGGGAGGGGAGAGTCCCCTAACTGGCTTAGGTCAAGGCATTTAACTAATGGCATTGGGTGGGGTTACACTGTGACTCAAATTCCCAGAAGCAATTCTTGCGAACTGTATCTGTTGCTTTGGCGCTATTCATGCCTGGGCCAAAGAGCTGGAAGTTGAGATGGGAAAATGGTAGACTAAGGGGTGGGAAAAGTGAAGTATTTAGAAATCAAAGCTAGGTGTTGCTAGGAGAAAACTTTGAAAGGCAGTGAGAGAAAATTGAGTCTACATGAGGGTTGTACCAATAATATGTAAGAAGAAAATATGACTTGAGGAGTTCTTCATTAAAGAAGAGCTGAGTTTGATTAAAGAAAAGTAGTAATAACAAATATAATAAGTTCCTAACTTTGAACTGTCCTAGTCTTCCTGAAACTGGCAAGCTTTATCCCCTGGGCACAGAAGAGGTCAAAGTGCCTCTCAGGGCGGGGCTGCCAGATAAAATATAGGGTGACCCAGGCAATATTTGGGGCATACTTATACTCAAAAATTGTTGATTGTTTATCTGAAATTCAAATATAATAGGGCGTCCTGTATTTAATTATTTGATTAAATAATTTTGTTGTTGCTAAATTCATCTTCATCTCAACATCCCCAGGTCTTTCTACTGGGGCTTGCGTTCTCTCTCTCTCTCTCTTTTTTTAAGATTTGATTTGTTTATTTGACAGACAGAGATCACAAGTAGGCAGAGAGGGAGGAGGAAAGCAGTTTCTCCGTTGAGCAGAGAGCCCGATGTGGGACTCGATCCTAGCACCTGAGATCATGACCTGAGCTGAAGGCAGAGGTTTAACCCACTGAGCCACCCAGGCATGGGGCTTGCATTCTTTTTTTTTTTTTTTTTTTAATTTATTTGACAGACAGAGATCACAGGTAGGCAGAGAAGTGGGGCCAAGAGAGAGGAGGGGAAGCAGGCTCCCTGCTGAGCAGAGAGCCCAATGTGGGTCTGGATCCCAGGACCCTGGGACCATGACCTGAGCTGAAGGCAGAGGCTTTAAGCCACTGAGCCATCCAGGAACCCCAAGGGGCTTGCATTCTTGATAAGGATTCATTCAGCTGGTGAATTGCTCACTCCTCAGATTTTCCCATTCTGCTGTCTTCTCATAGTGCCCATATAAAAAGTCCCCACCCCATGTTGTATTTTGAAAAATGTCAAACCTATAGAAAATTTGCCAGAAATGTACAATGAACATCCGTTTGCTATGTATGTAACTCACCAATTTTAGCAGTTTATCTCATTCTTTCTCTCCCTCCCTCTTCTCTTCCCTTTGTGTACATATATGTATTTAGCTGAACCATTTGAGGGTTAGATGCAGACATCTGGACACCTAAGCTCCCAGACCCTCAGTACAGATCTTCCAAAAATGAGGATATTTTCCATTATAACCACGATGCAATTCTCACACTCAGGACATTAATATTGACATGACACTATTTTCTAACATGAAGTTCATATCTCAATTCTGCTACCGTCCCAATAATGGGACATTTGTCATTTAAAGCTGTTTTACTTTTTTTTTTTTAAGATTTTATTTATTTATTTGACAAACAAAGATCACAAGGAGGCAGAGAGGCAGGCAGAGAGAAAGAGGAGAAAGCAGGCTCCCCGCTGAGCAGAGAGCCTGATACGGGGCTCGATCCCAGGACCCTGGGATCATGACCTGAACCGAAGGCAGAGGCTTTAACCCACTGAGCCTTCCAGGTGCCCCAAAGCTGTTTTACTTTTTTCTTTTCCCTATCTGAGCAAGAATCACACACTGCATTTATTTTCACATCTCTGTAGTGGTGGTGTTTTTCATTTATTTATTTATTTTTAAAAATTTTTAATATTTATTATTATTTTTAAAGATTTTATTTATTTATTTGACACAGACACACACAGAGAGAGAGAGAGAGAGAGAGAGAGAGAGAGAGCATGAGCAAGGGGAGCAGCAGAGGGAGAGAGAGAAGCAGGCTCCCTGCTGAGCAAGCAGCCTGACGTAGGACTCAATTCCAGGACTCTGGGATCATGACCTGAGCCAAAGGCATACGGTTATAATCCGTTCCTGTCATTATCCATTTTAATGCTCAAATTGTCCTTAATCTGGCAAGTGACAGCACCTTACGCTGGTTCTTGTATCTCTTCAACATATCTTCCTCAGTTTCCTTAATGTCTGGAATAAGGTGTTTTGGGCTCACCTTGAAATTAGGCATTTTCCCAAAGGGTTTTAAGAATGGTGTTCAGAAAGCAAGACCCATAGTTTCTTATCACTGAAGTGAAGGGGCTTTTAGTTCTTCTCGGTGGACAGAACTAGGAAATGCTTTTGAAAAATCATGAGTTCATCATGACACCTCTGACTGATACCCAAGCCAATTATACATGATTCTTCTTTTCCCTCCTCAGTTCCATATTGGTATCTTTGTTCTCCCACAGTGAACTCCTGCTTGCTTTCTTTCTTTTTTTTTTTTTTCTTTCGTTCTTTTGGAAAGATTTTATCTATTCATTTGAGAGAGAGAAAGAGAACGTGGGCATGCGTGAGAAAGCACAGGCAGAGGGAACAGCAGAGGGAGAGGGAGAAGCAGACTCTTGGGTGAGCAGGCACCCCAATGTGGGGCTCGATCCCAGGATCCTGGGATCATGACCTGGGCTGAAGGCAGATGCCCAACCCACTCAGCCACCCAGGTGCCCTGAACTCCTGCTTTCTTAAAACATCAAAATATTTACTCATTTGCTCAATCCTGCAATATACACAAAGCACTTTCTGAATTGCCTCACCAACATCACTGCTCAAACAAGCCTGCCAAGTAAAGTTCAAGATTTCTTTTGTCCTTAGAATATATATCCCACTGAAAGCATCAGAACACCTTGTTATTATGCTCAAAAGCTTTTCAGATACACTGTTTTTCTTTACAGTTGGGTTATCAGCTTGGTTATAATCAAGTACATTCATTTCTTTCACTTTCAGGTTCTCCTCCCCAACCTCCTCCCCACCCCCATTCTTGTTGATTTACTTCTATTTTCTGAATATGTAAAATGTTAACCTTGTTCAAAATCTGAAACTATATAAAAAGTTATTCAGAGGCACCCTCTTTTCCTCTTCCATCCCGTTCCCCCAACACCATAGATAATCAAATTCATTTGTTTATCTTTTCTGTGTTTCTGTTTTCTTTCAAAGATTTTATTTATGTATTTGAGTGAGAGAGTGAGAGACAGAGCATAAGCAGGGGGAGGGCAGAGGGAGAGGGAGAAGCAGGTTCCTCACTGAGCAGGAAGCCCAATGCAGAGCTCGATTCCAAAACCTTGACATCATGACCTCAGCTGAAGGCAGATGCTTAACCAACTGAGTCTCCCAGGCACCCTGGAAATGCATTTAAAAAATTTTGTTTATGAAAAAAAATTGGTTATTTAAGAAAAATTACAAAGATGACAATGTTAAATATTTTCTTTTCTGATTTTGGGCATGTTCAGTTGTTCAGGCAAAGTCAGACTGATAGTCAATGGAGGTGCCAAGGAATGTGGGGATAACATATAAACAGGGCGTCTTGCCATTTTCAGACTTTCCTGAGGCTTTCTGTCACTTTCCTTTCAATGACCTCCCACTGCTCTTGAGATAAAGACTGACTCCATCCCATGGTCCTCGGTCCCCAAGAGGCCAGGTTCTTGCCTGCCTTTCAACATCACCCTGCCCATTCTTCCCAGACTATTGGCCCTACCCACACTTTGCCTCCTCTCTGTCCTCAAACCTGTCCCCTGCATCCCAGGGCCTTTACACACATTCTTCTTCCCAAGCTGCTTTTCTCTCCTTTCTTCACCCACTTAACATCTTCTCAACACTCAGATCTCAGGTCAAGAAGGGCTTATTCTGGGAAGCTTCTCAGATCTCCCTGACTGGGTTAATCTCTGTTATTCGCTATAGCACCATGTAGCCCATCTTCCGAGCACTCCTCACAACTGCAATTTTATAAATGCTCTGCAATGACTTGATCACTGTCTGTCTCACCCATTAGTGTGCAAGCACTGGGAGAGTGAGAACTCTGGCTTTGCTCACAGCCCAGCACAGTGCCTGGCACACAGGGAGAGTTCCGCCAGTACTGACAGATGAATGATGGTGTCCCCGGTTGCACGAAAGTGTGAGCACAGGGAGCTCCCTTGGCTCTGCAGACACTTCTATACCATCTCATCTTCTCTATGTCTTTTTTTAACCTTTGCATATCTGCTCAGGACACTTTAAGCCTTTAGCTGAAGCATATATGTTTAATCACATTTTTTTTTAAGCCCCTGCTTCTGCTGTTCTCTGTTTTGTAACCTATCAACTCAGACACAAACACTACATGAGCTCATAACCACTCCTAAGCCTTCATGGGTTTAGTGGTTTGGGTGAGAATCTGTGGAGGTGTGTTCCATCGCTACTCATCATTTCACTGACTCTTCTCTCTTTGTCCTAACTTTCCATTCCCTCTGGACTCTTCTTCCTCTTCCACTTCTGGAGTGTCACAGAACCCCCACCCTGAGCAGGGTGGTTTTGCAGAAGCCGTGGTTCTGGCCATCTTCCATGACCCTACAGGTATTCTTCTTGCCCAGGTGGACTGACCTTGACTTTCCTCCCCAAAACATGGATCTCATGCAACTACTAAAAGTAAGTCATAATAAAGTAATACCATTTCTTAAAGTGATAATCAGTTCTGGTCAAGTTTGAAGGATGTCCAGGGCCCCAGCCCTTGCCATTTGGGGAGAGATAGGCGGAAGGGAGGTTGAGAGGAAGCGAGAATCATGAGTCAATTTCCTCTAACATCCCAATACACATCCTTCCTGCCGCAGTCCCGTCATAGGCCCTCCATACCTTCTAGCTACCCCCCTCTCTTCCCGTTTCTACCCTCAGACAGAACAGTGACAAGATTACACAATCAAGAGTTCCTCTGAGGCCCTGGGCAAAACCAGATTCAGGACAGGTCCTTTTAATTTCTGGAATTGTCAGTGAGGACCTGCAGCCAGTTCTAGGAGCCCTGATTGTGATGTGCCCTCTTCCCTTGGCAAACACTTGAGTGTATCTCAGTGTGGGTATTTCTGCCACCCTGGGTTCTTCTGTCAGATTTCATTGCATCCATTTCTTCCCCCAAAGCTATCTTGTAGGAGCATTTCATGTGACAGCTGCTCTCACTTTGGAGGTGGAGGTTCTAACGCCTACCCTGGAGAGCTTTCGTTATATTTCAGATGAGGTATTCATAGGTGTGAACCTTTGTTTAGATAAATCTATGACAACAAACTTCCACTCCTGCTGTCATCCCGTGGGCTTGCCAGGAGCTGCCCGGCAGTGATAACCTGCAGCAGCTCTTTGTATCCTGACAACCGCCCTCTGAGACAGATCCACAGACCATCACCCTCAGTCATAGAGGTGTGCAAACTGGGACTTGGGCAGGTTAATAAGCTGGTCCTAAGACACACAGGTAGCCAGAGCAGAGCCAGGATACGAACCTCTGACTCATACCAGTGAGCCTGAATGTCAGGTTATTAACTACGGTTGGAGGGGAGGGATGGTGAGGAATGAAAGTCAGTGTTTTCTTAAGTCAACAGATATGTTTACATGTCTCTGCATAAGCATAGGAGTCACACAAGAAGAGGCAGTAATTCCTAAAAACACATTGGTGAACTTGGCTCTGCTTGAACTGTTATTGGTTCTCGTTTTCTCTTATTAAAGTCTTACTTTTTTTTTTTTTTTGTTACCCATGAGCCAAAAAACCTCAATAAACTCTCTTTTGGAATAACTGGTTTTCTGGTTAAAAAAAAAAAAAAGCCATTTCCCATTTTGCTTTTTCCTAGGACTTCTTCCCACAAAAGTCAGCAAACCTAAGTTTGCATCATTCCAGCTATTAGAGAATGAGTGTCAATCCTTTATAGAATTTTTAAAAAAGATATTATTTATTTATTTGAGAGAGACAGAATGAGAGAGAGGAGAGAGGTCAGCGGGAGAAGCAGACTCCCTGCCGAGCAGGGAGCCTGATGTGATACTCCATCCCAGGACTCCAGGATCATGACCTGAGCTGAAGGCAGTTGCTTAACCAACTGGGCCATCCAGGTGCCCCTTTCATAGGATTTTAAGGTTATTTAATTCCTTTTGCCCCCAACACACACACACAGGCATACGCAACACACACTGATTTTGCAAAGTCATTATTCAAAATATAGATTTACCCTTCAATAAATGGTGCTGGGAAAATTGGACAGCTATATGTAGAAGAATGAAATTCAACCATTCTCTTACACCATACACAAAGATAAACTCGAAATAGATAAAAGACCTCAACATGAGACAGGAATCCATCAGAATCCTAGAGGAGAACACAGGCAGTAACCTTTTCGATATCAACCACAGCAACTTCTTTCAAGATATGTCTCCAAAGGCAAAGGAAACAAAAGCGAAAATGAACTTTTGGGACTTCATCAAGATCAGAAGTTTCTGCACAGCAAAGGAAACAGTCAACAAAACAAAGAGGTAACCCACAGAATGGCAGAAGATATTCACAAATGACAGTACAGACAAAAGGTTGATATCGAGGATCTATAAAGAACTTCTTAAACTCAACACACACAAAACAGATAATCATGTCAAAAAATGGGCAGAAGACATGAACAGACACTTTTCCAATGAAGACATACAAATGGGTAACAGACACATGAAAAAATGTTCATCATCACTAGCCATCAGGGAAATTCAAATTAAAACCACATTGAGATACCACCTTACACCAGTTAGAATGGCCAAGATTAGCAAGACAGGATACAACACGTGTTGGAGAGGATGTGGAGAAAGGGGAACCCTCTTACACTGTTGGTGGGAATGCAAGTTGGTGTAGCCACTTTGGAAAACAGTGTGGAGATTCATTAAGAAATTAAAAATAGAGCTTCCCTATGACCCTGCAATTGCACTCCTGGATATTTACCCCAAAGACAGAGATGTGGTGAAAAGAAGGGCCATCTGTATCCCAATGTTTATAGCAGCAATGACCACGGTCGCCAAACTGTGGAAGGAACCAAGATGCCCTTCAGCGGACGAAGGGATAAGGAAGATGTGGTCTATATACACTATGGAGTATTATGTCTCCATCAGAAAGGATAAATACCCAACTTTTGTATCAACATCGAAGAGATTATGGAAGAGATTATGCTAAGTGAAATAAGTCAAGCAGAGAAAGTCAATTATCATATGGTTTCACTTATTTGTGGAGCATAACAAATAACATGGAGGACATGGGGAGATAGAGAGGAGAAGGGAGTTGAGGGAAATTGGAAGGGGAGATGAACCATGAGAGACTATGGACTCTGAAAAACAATCTGAGGGTTTTGAAGGGGTTGGGGGTGGGAGGTTGGGGGAGCCAGGTGGTGGGCATTATGGAGGGCACATATTGCATGGAACAGTGGGTGTGGTGCATAAACAATGTGTTCTGTTACACTGAAAATAAATAAATAAATAATATAGATTTAGTGGGGCATCTGGGTGGTTCATTCAGTTAAGCATCTGACATTTGATTTCAGGTCAGGGCTTGATCTGAGGGTTGTGAGTTCAAGACCCAGGTTGGGCTCTCTGCTGGATTTGGAGCCTACTTAAAAAATATATATTTACTTATTTATAAACAGGGGTACTTGGCTGGCTCTGTTATAGAGCATGTGACTCTTGATCTCAGGGTCACGAGTTCCAGTCCCACAATTGGTGTAGAGATTACTTTAAAAAATGTAGGGGCTCCTGGGTGGCTCACTGGGTTGAGCATCTGCCTTCAGCTCAGGTCATGATTCCGGGGTCCTGGGGTCTAACCCCACATCAGACTTCAGCCCTGTATTGGGCTCCTTGCTCAGCGGAGAGCCTGCTTCTCCCTCTGCCATTCCTCTGGCTTGTGCTTTCTTTCTCTCTGTCAAATAAATAAAAAAAAATAAAAACAAAGGCTTAAAAATATACATATACATATATATGGACTTAAGTACTCCCTCAGCTACTGGCAGTCAATAATTAACTAAGGTGACTTAAAAATATGTTGAGTGGGGGCACCTGGATGGCCCAGTTGTTTAAGTGCCTGCCTTTGACTTGGGTCATGATTTCAGGGTCCTGGGTGGTGGGCTCCTTGCTCCGCAGAGAGTCTGCTTCTCCCTCTTCCTCTGGCCCTCTCCCTCCTCCCTCTCATGCTCTCTCTCATCTCTTTCTCTCAAATACTTAAATATATAAATTAATCTTAAAAAAAAATTACGTTGAGTTTGTGTGAAAGCAGGGACAGAGTCAGTCACAGTCTCAAGATCTAGCTCAGTGTAAACCAGCTCTGGAGGCTGCTTATAGACCACAAGGGTTTTACGCAGCAGGAGGGCTAGTGACATCGTCCCTTCTAGAAAAATAGAGTGACTCAGAATCCAGATGTTCCACCTACCTAGCCCTGCATGTGTAATTACGAGCTGGATGAGGCAGTTCACGGGGAGTCTTTGAATCATCTGTTCTTATAGTTTCTGATGCTGCTGCTCTTTTTAGAACAATCTAGGACATGTCAGCTGAAAAGTGCACTAGTTGCTTGCAAAGAGAGAACGGCTTTTTATGGGGGGTTGGGTGGGGACACAGTTCTCCTTCTCCCTCTCTGCTTGGTACCATGGTAGGGAGAATGAGCTAATGATTCTCAGGGAGGTATATGAGTTCTGATGAACCCAGATAGCTGGAGAACATCACGAAGTGGAGGCAGTTTCATGTACCTTTGAACTTTAGTCCTGATGTGTATAAATGAGGAAGACATAATCATTTCACTTTAATAAATAAATACATACTAACACGAAGGCGATAAACCAGAGAAACCTGAATTTGCGTGCAGCTTCATGAAGTAAAAAATAAACCGGGTCCCTTTTGCAAAATCATTTTTGGTGTGATGTGCCTTAGGTCTGTGTCACTCCTGGTATTTTTGTCTTTCTGCAGTGACAGTCCAGGCAGTCTTTCTGCCAGTCCAGGCAGTTGTTGGATTCAGATAAGCGGACGGAACTTGAGGTCGGACAAGCTCATGGGTTTGCTGACACAGGAGAAAGGACCTTATCATTATCATTATTATTATTATTATTTTACTTGTCAAGTATTTATCCATACAAGGCATTCTATTAGGCACTAAATCCTGGTTTTCATGTCAGCCTCCTAATCCCTTTCTTTCCTGGGATTTGGGGAGGGGTATAGCAAGCAGAAGCACCAGTATTAACATCACAGAATTTTAGAGCAAAAAAGTACTTCAGAGGAATACTCCTCAAATGTTCCTCAAGTAGAGGTTTGTGGACAGGTGACAAGTAGGAAATTTTCTTTCTTTAAAAATTTTTTTTAAAGATTTTATTTATTTATTTGATAGAAATCACAAGTAGGCAGAGGCAGGCAGAGAGAGAGGGAAGCAGGCTCCCCGCAGAGGAGAGCCCAATGTGGGGCTCGATCCCAGGACGCTGAGATCATGACTGGAGCCAAAGGCAGAGGCTTAACCCCCTGAGCCACCCAAGCACCCCAGATTTTGTTTATTTTAGAGAAAGAGCATGTGCACATGTGCTGGTGCTAGTGGGGGGGGGGAGTGGGGGGAGAAGGAGAGAGAGAATCTCAAGCAGATTCTGCCCCTAGAGCACCGGAGCCCTGGAGAGGCTCCTAGCGGGGCTCCCTTTAGTCTCTACCTCATGATAGTGAGATCATGACTTGAGCGGGAATCAGGGGTTGGAGGTTTAATCATCTTAGCCACCTAGGTGCTCTGACAATTAGGAAATTTTCATCAGTTTAGACAAAATGAAAAAGAAATAAGAAACTGAGTTTGGATAAAGTGAAATACATTTAATTTGAAAGGAAATGTTTAAAAAGAATGCCTGTCTCGGGGCACCTGGGTGGTATCTGACTTCAGCTCAGGTGAGCTCACCTTGGGCTCCTGGGATTGAGCCCGGGGTTGGGCTTCCTGTTCAGTGGGGTGTCTGCTTGAGGATTCTCTCTCTCTCCCTCAGCCCCGACACCTGCACTGGTGTATCTCTCAAGTAGATAAATAAGTCTTTTAAAAAAATATTTTATTTATTTATTTGAGAGTGTGAGAGAGAAAGCATGAGAGTGGGGAAGGCCAGAGGGAAAAGCAGTCTCCCTGCTGATCAAGGAGCTGATGGGGGACTCAATCCTTGGACTCCGGGATCATGACCTGAGCTCAAAGTAGACTCTTAACTGACTGAGCAACCCAGGTGCTCAAAAAAAAAAAAAAAAAAAAAAAAGCCTGTCCTAAAAGACATTTGATGAAAATTTGGGGGGAATGAAGTCTTTTATCATCTACCATTTCTTTGCTGCCTCCTTTTCTGTGAAGGAAACCAGAATATGTCTCTCCAAAATATGCCTCTTTGACAAAAATTATTTTGAGCTAAAAGCAATTAAGAGAGAGCAAACCCAGAAAAGGCTCCCCCTTCTCGGCCTAAAGGCAGGGTATAAATTCTCTTTCTACCGGAGATAGAATCTTATCAGCCCAAAGATACGAAAGGCATCTGCAAACAAACCTTCATTAGTTTCCTCTCATGTATTTACCTTTCCACAGTTGGCCATCCTTGGAGTTGGAAACTACTTTTCTCTGTCCTGTCATTTCTCTAGAAATTTATTGTTCTTGGTTGAAGATGTTGCATGAGCTGGAGTTCTAAGCCACTGCTTTGAGATGCTCTTCATTTAGCTTTCTCCCAAGTGATGTGTGTTGCATGCTTTGTTTTTCTTATTCATGTTTTCTTTTTTCTTCTCTTCTCTTTTCTTTCCTTTCTTCTCCCTTTCTTTCTTACTTTCTTTCTTTCTCTTCCTTTCTCTTTCCTTTCTTTCTCCCCCCCTCCCTCCCCCTTTCTTTCATTTCTCTCCAGTTAAGGGGTCCCCTGTGAAAACCTAAGATGGTTGGAGGTAAAGAGTTTCAAGACACTGAGACCGAAATGGTGAGCAAAGTGTCACTTTGGTCCCAGGCCAGGCAAAGGCACAGAACACTCTAAGTGCAGTCCAGAGGGCAGCCTCCTCCTCCTTCCCCGACAACTGAATTCACCCAGGCCACTCCACAAGGCTGATTACTCATAGCTGATCCCAGGCAGAGGAGGTGGAACAGAGAGATTATAGATTGCTCTTGACTGCTGGATTGGGCCAGCTGTAGCTGGCTTAACCACACAAAGAGAAGGACAGGTGCTGTGAACTCTAACCTGGGACTCGTCTGCCAATGGACCAGGCTTGTGAACGTCAGCTCTCACCAATCAGATTTGGTGCTTCTCTTCTTTTTAGATTGCAAGAACGTGGAGTGGAAGCTCTCCCTCCCACTTGGCCTAGAGATGGACATGTTGGAGGAAGAGCTTTCTTCCCTGGACCAAAGTGGGGAGTGCAGGAGGCCTGAGTAGGCTATGGAATTTACTAAGAAAACCTCAAGATATCCTGGTGTTTTGATTATATCTCCCATTGCTGGATAGCTAAGGGTTGGAGAGAATCCTAGACAGGTGTTCTTAGTTCTACAATCAGGCAAATGGAGATTTTTTTAATAAAAAAAATTTAAATGTTGTGATAAAATACACATAACACAAAATTGACAATCTTCATCATAATTTTAAGTGTACACTTTAGTGGGTATTAAGTACATTTACATTGTTGGGCTCTGCTCACCACTGTCCATCTCTACAATTTTTCATCTTCTCAAGCTGAAACTGTACCTACGGAACAGTGATTCCTAATCTTTCTTTCGGCTCCTGGCAACCATCATTCTACTTTCTGTCTCCATGCATTTCAGTCTTCCAGGTATCACATATAGATGGAATCACACAGTATTTATTTACTTACTGTGTGTGTGTGTGCCCACCTTCTTTCACTTAGCATAATATCTCAAAGCTGATCCATGTAAGATGTGACAATTTCTTTCCCTTTTAAAGGAAAGGGACTAACATTGATTATATGTTTTAACCCATCACTGTCTACAGGAACTTGGACCAGACCCGCAATGCAGCTGCTACTCATTGCACAAATAGTTCTGGGAATGGTTTAAAAATGCCTGGACAGTCCTAGTATCTTCTGGAGCACACAGCCTGTGGAGTGGAAGATGTAGGATAAATTCTTTACCTCAGCTGAGAAGCAGAGTTAGAGCAATGAAGAGAGAGACACAGGAGTGCCTGTCGATTCCTAGAACCATCTCAATGACTCTTCTCTCAGGATCCATCCTACGGGAAGATGTCTGTGTGTGATTAGAGGTACCTCTGACTTGCTCCTGAAAGCACTTTTTGTCCCACCGAGATCCACGATCTTCTGTCTGTAACACTTGTGAAGGAGACAGTTTCGATCTCAGGATTATGTACTTGAGAAGAAAATTCCTCCTACCTGCAAACCCAAGTGAGAGAAATGTTCAAACCTAATGTCTTCAGACCTCAATCCTCCAGAGTCAAAGGATTTCATGGTTGCCATTCAGCCTTTTGCTGGGAACGTAATCATTGTTATGGGTTCGTGTTAAGATTTGGGCTTTTTTGGTGTTCCTGGCTTTGCAGTATTTGGATTAGTTAGACTTTTGACTAGCTTTCATGGTAAGATCTCCAGTGAGTAATACAGAGCATTGAGGGCAACATTATTTGAGATGGAAAATAGAAAATGCAACGAATTTTGACCTACAGTGTGTATGGCCTTCAAGTATGTAACTACTCTGTTTGGACCTGCTTTGGGGCTTTCTGGAGCAATCGCTGAGCGGTCCACTTCACAGCACCTCCCCCGAAGCAGTCACCAGGGGCGGGGACAGGGAGCACAGGCCCCGCCTCCTCCAGCTAGAAGAGGTGCTACCCCATAGGCTGCCCTCTGTGTGACTGGCATCGGGCATAGTTGTCAAATCCAACTCGAGAGATGCCAGCTGGCGTTCCCTTGTTGGGTTTTATGAGATTCCCTCTTACTCTGTGGGGCATGTGGCACTTGTCCAATCCCCTAATAAAGTTGTTTTTTGGGTCTTCATGTGTATCTCTCTGTCAATTCTGGTTGGAGCCAGGATGAGAGGAGGGATGAGTAGGTGGTTGTACCTGTTGGTATCTTAAATTCATTTCATATAATAAAGAGTTAATCCCTAGTCCTTATTAATGCTTAAAATTAAACCCCTCGTTAATTCTTAAAACTAAAACAATTTTTTTTTTTCATACTGACCCATGGACTCATCGTCTGGAATCCACTGCCTTAAAGACCACACAGACCTACAGGATCGGTTCACCAATATGGAATCTAAAGCCCAGAGAGCCGAGTTAACCCGCTCATGGTCACACAGATGAGGATCCAGCTGTGATCATTGCCACAGGCTGTTTCCACCAAACCATTTAGAAGCCCTCATTTGAGATCTAGGGCTCCTGCTGCATTTACCAGCTACCATTTGCGGAGGCATAAAATTCACTCCAGGACACAGAATGGTCTGGTGGAAGGCGGGAGAGTCCCCTGGCCGTGTGCGGGCCTGGCAGTCATATCCATGAACGGGGGAAGGCTCAGGTGGAGAGAGGGAACATAAGATGAATTCAGTTTCCCTACTTAAAAGCCACAAAACAGTACAGTCAAAGATAACACCTGGTCCCCTCTACACCACTGACAGCCTGGAAGGACACACTCCGGTAACAGAGGTGTGAGCGCTGGCAAGATTATGCTGTGCGACCTGAAAGCCACGCTCCTGTCAGGCTGCTGAGAAGATTTGCGTGAACCCCCAGAGAGTCCCTTTTACAAGTGTGTCTCAGGGCTGGGTTTCCAAATCAGTCTTTGAATCTCATCCAGAGCAAACTGACGGTCCATGAGATACTTGAAAAAGCCCTTTCTTGTTGATTTTTGAGTATGAGTTGAGCTTTCTCTAATGCTTCCCCTACCTGTAACTGAGTATAACAGCAGCACAGAGACTTTCTCAATTTGGGGGGGGAAACCATGTTCCTTAAGCATTTCCTTTATCCGTCCCTTTCTTAAAGATTTTGATATCTTTTCATGCCATCTTCTAACTCCCAAATAACTTTTAAAATAAGCTTTTCAGGGTTCTGATGGTCTTCAGAATACCAATAATCAGGGTTCAAACATTTACTTACCACCCTGTCTGAGCCAGAGATTGGAAAGATATGAAAACATGTAGTATAATTTACAAGGAGAAAAACATAGGGAAAGGAGAGATTTTAAATGGAGATTATTAAATAGAAAGAAAGCAAAACATCTTTTATAACTTGTTTTACTAGCTCCAGGACATTCTAAGATTTAGCCCGATGTGAGCATCTCTATCTTCTCTAGTTTGCATTCTTCTTTTCTGTTCTTTTAAATTAAATTAAAATTTAAGTTCCAGTACAGTTAACATATGCTTTGTGGTTTTTTTTTTTTTTTCTTTAAGTGATTTGATTCCAGCATTATACAATTCCTATTGATAACCCTGTTTTGGATGTCAGAACTTAACTCTCAGGAGCCATGTTGGCTTGAGTGGAAGTAGAGTCAGTGACTTGTAAGAAATGTTTGTCTCCTCAGGAGGGAAGTGTTTTCGTCCTTTTAGGCCACTGTAACCACATATCATTTCCTTTGGGTGACTGAAACACAATAGAGATTTGTTTCTCACAGTCCTTGAGGCTGGAAGTCTGAAGTCAGGGGGACAGCATGTTTGGGTGAGGACCCTGTTCCAGGTCACAGGTTTCTCACAGGGAAGAAGGGGTGAGGGAACTCCGTCAGGCCTCTCTTCCAGGGGTGCTAATCCCACTCATGAGGACTCCTAATACCATGGATCACACTGGTTTCAGTATATGAATTGTGGGGGGACAAACATTTGGTCTATAGCAAGAAATATATATTCAAAACCAGGTGGCAACGTGGTCTTCCCAGAAGAAAAGGGATCACAGTCACCAAGCAACACAGATGTTGCAACAGATGTTGCAGATGCATCGTCACATCCATTTCTTGAGTGCCTCCAGCCATTCCTTCACTCATTCAATGTTCATTTATCAAATGTGTGTCAGCGCCTGCCAGGCGTTGCTCTAGACACTTGGGATGCATCCGTGAACCAAAAGGGGGGCAGGGGGCAGTAAAAACCTCTGCGCTCCTGAAGCTTCCATCCCAGCAGAGTGGACACCGAGTGTAACAAGTAGGCCAGCGGTTCCTGGGGATGCAGGCAGCGAGGTCCGGGAAAGGTGGGGAGCCAGCGTGTGTACGCCTCTTTTCTCCTCCCTATCCCACTAGGAAGAAGGAAAAGGCCCGACTGAAGACCTGAGTGTGTGCTCAGAGTGAGAAGGGAAGATGTAGGAACATTCATGAGGCCAAATGGAGGTTTTCACTGGGGAAAGCAAGCCTTGTGGCTTAGCTTGTTTTCAGGATAGTGTGAAATACAGTCTAATTTTTAAAGTGTATTTTTGTTTTCTTAGAAGTTCTTAATCCAAAGCAAAGCAAAAAGAGCACGGTAGCTTATTTTTCAATAAAACAGTTTATTCTGCAGTAGGACCGGCTTTGAATCCAGATGAGTAAACAAATAGGACACACCCACCTTCCCTTTTTCACAGAGCCCAGAATTCTTTTTTCTCCACACTAGATGGCAGTAGAGTTAAAGAGAAAAAAAAAAAAAGTCCAAAGCGGCTTTGGTGTGCTGGGATGAGCACGGAGGCAGTGCTCCCTGTGTCAGATGGAGCCCCACGCGATCCAGCTGCGACAGTGACAATCCAGCGTGTCACATGCCTCTTTCGGTAAAATGTATTTGGGGATCTCTTTCTATCTCCATGTCGTGTCTTCACAGGGTAAGTGGAGCTTTAGAGACCGATTAAATCTAGCTCCTAATACATGATGTAACTTTTGGTTGGCAAGGTGAAGAAGTTATCTTTAAAAATAGATCCCGGTTTTGTACATGTGTACTTTTTGCATTTTCTCCTGCCACCAAGATCAGTTAGATCTCAGAGAACATTTAATAAAAAAAAAACTTAGAAGACTTTATTTATTTATTTGTCAGAGAGAGAGAGAGAGAGCGCGCAAGCAGTGGGAACCGCAGGCAGAAGGAGAAGCAGGCTCCCTACAGAGCAAGGAACCTGGTGTGGGACTTGATCCCAGGCTTCTGGGATCATGACCTGAGCTGAGGGCAGACCGGAACCAACCGAGCCACCCAGGCGTCCTTCAGAGGACATTTAATGTGAAAATTAGAAACCCTAAGGAAGCCAGCTCTGTAGTGGTTTTCAAATGTTTGAGTAAGAAATTTAAGAGGCATGTCATCAAGAGTCTCAGAATGACAATAAAAATAATAAATATATGGGGGAGCAGTAAAGCAAATGTGTTGAACTGTTGGCAACTGGTGAACCTCAGTGGAAGGAATATGGTGGTCATTATATTACTCTGTGTAACTTGTCCACGCCTTTATAATTTTTCGAAACAAAAACCAAAGGATAAAAGACGTCATCACAAAATGTGTGGTTTAACTCACACACATAGTAGGTGTGCAGGAGGAATTACCATGTAGCATAATCAAAACTATAGCATATATACCAAGTATGTGGATTGAAGAAGTCTTAGATAAGATCTCTGTCTTGGGCCCCGGGATGGCTCAGTGGGTTAAGCCTCTGCCTTTGGCTCAGGTTATGATCTCAGGGTCCTGGGATTGAGCCCCACATTGGCCTTTCTGCTTGGCAGGGAGCCTGTTTTTCCCTCTCTCTCTTCCTGCCTCTCTGCATGCTTATGATCTCTCTCTCTCTCTCTGTCAAATAAATCAATAAAATAAAATCTTAAAAAAAAAAAAAAAAAGATCTCTGTCTTTCTGGCAGATCAAGGCCAAGTCTCAAGTATTCATTCATGGGCTCCAGTCTGGTATTCACTCATTCCATCATTCAACACATATTTAATAGAATGGTTAACTAAGTATATAACACAGGGGTCACAGCGGTGAATATTGTAGACACATTTCCTGCCCTCCTGAAGCTTGCATTCTACTGGGGAGACCAACAAAGGCATAGAAACATTCTCTAGGTTAAGTAATGATGAGCAGTAGGAAGTTAGGACAGAGAGTGACGGGGCACAGTTACTTTACGTAGGGTGCTCAGGGTAGGAGGCCTCTCCAAGGAGCTGACACTGGAGGAGACGCCAGAGGAAGGGAGGCATGGACCCTGCGTGTATCTGCGGAAAATGTTCTGGGCACAGGGAGGGTGCCCGAGGAATCAGAGATCAACAAGCAGTCTGTGAGTCTTGAATAAAGTGAGGGGAGGCATCAGGTAGGAGCTGAGGGTGACAGGTACCAGGGCCAGATCAGGATTGACCTTGTGGGCCAGCCAGTCATCAAAGAAACCGTGAGAAGAAAAATAATCCTTAGTTCCCAACGTCTATGGTCAAATCTTGTGTTTGAAAAACCATTTGGTGGTTACTTGTGAAGTTAGACGAACATTCACTTGCTGTATATGATCCCGTCATTCCACTCCTAGGTACGTACCTAAAATAGCTGAGAGCAGAGATAGAAACAGAGAGGTCTACACCCATGTTCATAGCAGCTCTGCTTGCAATAGATGAAACAGCTCAAGTGTTCACCGAGATATGAATGGATAAGCATAGTGTGGTATATCCATACAGTGGAATGAAGGATAGGGAGCCTTAGAAGGCATGAAATTCTGAGGCTACACTGTGGATGCAGCTCAAAAACATTATACCAATGAGATAAGCAAAATACAAAAGGACAAATGTAATTCCACTTATAATGAGGTACCTAAAATAGGCAAGTTCATATAGACAGTAAGTAAAATCGAGGTTGAGTGAGGCTGGAGAGAGGGGTAACGGAGGGGGGGTTGGGCATTCCTTAATGGGGACAATTTCTGTTTGGGAAGATGATAAGGTTCTGGAGATAGATGGTGGTGATGGTTGCACAACCCCTGGTGGACTTATACCAATTGAATTGTATACTTAAAAATGGTTAAAATGGTAAAGTTTATGTTATGTATATTTTACCAAAATAAAAAAAAAATCCCCATTTTTCTTATTCACCTTACTCAATTTATCCTTTTTTTTTTTTTTAAATTTTTTATTTTTTATAAACATATATTTTTATCCCCAGGGGTACAGGTCTGTGAATCACCAGGTTTACACACTTCACAGCACTCACCAAATCACATACCCTCCCCAATGTCCATAATCCCACCCCCTTCTCCCAAACCCCCTCCCCCCGGCAACCCTCAGTTTGTTTTGTGAGATTAAGAGTCACTTATGGTTTGTCTCCCTCCCAATCCCATCTTGTTTCATTTATTCTTCTTCTACCCACTTAAGCCTCCATGTTGCATCACCACTTCCTCATATCAGGGAGATCATATGATAGTTGTCTTTCTCTGCTTGACTTATTTCACTAAGCATGATACGCTCTAGTTCCATCCATGTTGTTGCAAATGGCAAGATTTCATTTCTTTTGATGGCTGCATAGTATTCCATTGTGTATATATACCACATCTTCTTGATCCATTCATCTGTTGATGGACATCTAGGTTCTTTCCATAGTTTGGCTATTGTGGACATTGCTGCTATAAACATTCGGGTGCATGTGTCCCTTTGGATCACTACATTTGTATCTTTAGGGTAAATACCCAATAGTGCAATTGCTGGGTCATAGGGCAGTTCTATTTTCAACATTTTGAGGAACCTCCATGCTGTTTTCCAGAGAGGTTGCACCAGCTTGCATTCCCACCAACAGTGTAGGAGGGTTCCCCTTTCTCCGCATCCTCGCCAGCATCTGTCATTTCCTGACTTGTTGATTTTAGCCATTCTGACTGGTGTGAGGTGATATCTCATTGTGGTTTTGATTTGTATTTCCCTGATGCCGAGTGATATGGAGCACTTTTTCATGTGTCTGTTCGCCATCTGGATGTCTTCTTTGCAGAAATGTCTGTTCATGTCTTCTGCCCATTTCTTGATTGGATTATTTGTTCTTTGGGTATTGAGTTTGCTAAGTTCTTTATAGATTCTGGACACTAGTCCTTTATCTGATATGTCGTTTGCAAATATCTTCTCCCATTCTGTCAGTTGTCTTTTGATTTTGTTAACTGTTTCCTTTGCTGTGCAAAAGCTTTTGATCTTGATGAAATCCCAATAGTTCATTTTTTCCCTTGCTTCCCTTGCCTTTTGCGTTGTTCCTAGGAAGATGTTGCTGCGGCAGAGGTCGAAGAGGTTGCTGCCCGTGTTCTCCTCAAGGATTTTGATGGATTCCTTTCGCACATTGAGGTCCTTCATCCATTTTGAGTCTATTTTCGTGTGTGGTGTAAGGAAATGGTCCAATTTCATTTTTCTGCATGTGGCTGTCCAATTTTCCCAGCACCATTTATTGAAGAGGCTGTCTTTTTTCCATTGGACATTCTTTCCTGCTTTGTCGAAGATTAGTTGACCATAGAGTTGAGAGTCTATTTCTGGGCTCTCTATTCTGTTCCATTGATCTATGGGTCTGTTTTTGTGCCAGTACCATGCTGTCTTGATGATGACAGCTTTGTAATAGAGCTTGAAGTCCGGGATTGTGATGCCACCAACGTTGGCTTTCTTTTTCAATATCCCTTTAGCTATTCGAGGTCTTTTCTGGTTCCATATAAATTTTAGAATTATTTGTTCCATTTCTTTGAAAAAGATGGATGGTACTTTGATAGGAATTGCATTAAATGTGTAGATTGCTTTAGGTAGCATAGACATTTTCACAATATTTATTCTTCCAATCCAGGAGCATGGAACATTTTTCCATTTCTTTGTGTCTTCCTCAATTTCTTTCATGAGTACTTTATAGTTTTCTGAGTATAGATTCTGTGTCTCTTTGGTTAGGTTTATTCCTAGGTATCTTATGGTTTTGGATGCAATTGTAAATGGGATTGACTCCTTAATATCTCTTTCTTCTGTCTTGCTGTTGGTGTAGAGAAATGCAACTGATTTCTGTGCATTGATTTTATATCCTGACACTTTACTGAATTCCTGTATAAGTTCTAGCAGTTTTGGAGTGGAGTCTTTTGGGTTTTCCACATATAGTATCATATCATCTGCGAAGAGTGATAATTTGACTTCTTCTTTGCCGATTTGGATGCCTTTAATTTCCTTTTGTTGTCTGATTGCTGAGGCTAGGACCTCTAGTACTATGTTGAATAGCAGTGGTGATAATGGACATCCCTGCCGTGTTCCTGACCTTAGCGGAAAAGCTTTCAGTTTTTCTCCATTGAGAATGATATTTGCGGTGGGTTTTTCATAGATGGCTTTGATGATATTGAGGTATGTGCCCTCTATCCCTACACTTTGAAGAGTTTTGATCAGGAAGGGATGTTGTACTTTGTCAAATGCTTTTTCAGCATCTATTGAGAGTATCATATGGTTCTTGTTCTTACTTTTATTGATGTGTTGTATCACATTGACTGATTTGCGGATGTTGAACCAACCTTGCAGCCCTGGAATAAATCCCACTTGGTCGTGGTGAATAATCTTTTTAATGTACTGTTGAATCCTATTGGCTAGTATTTTGTTGAGTATTTTCGCATCTGTGTTCATCAAGGATATCGGTCTATAGCTCTCTTTTTTGGTGGGATCCTTGTCTGGTTTTGGGATCAAGGTGATGCTGGCCTCATAAAATGAGTTTGGAAGTTTTCCTTCCATTTCTATTTTTTGGAACAGTTTCAGGAGAATAGGAATTAGTTCTTCTTTAAATGTTTGGTAGAATTCCCCCGGGAAGCCGTCTGGCCCTGGGCTTTTGTTTGTTTGGAGATTTTTAATGACTGTTTCTATCTCCTTACTGGTTATGGGTCTGTTCAGGCTTTCTATTTCTTCCTGGTTCAGTTGTGGTAGTTTATATGTTTCTAGGAATGCATCCATTTCTTCCAGATTGTCAAATTTATTGCCGTAGAGTTGCTCATAGTATGTTCTTATAATAGTTTGTATTTCTTTGGTGTTAGTTGTGATCTCTCCTCTTTCATTCATGATTTTATTTATTTGGGTCCTTTCTCTTTTCTTTTTGATAAGTCGGGCCAGGGGTTTATCAATTTTATTAATTCTTTCAAAGAACCAGCTCCTAGTTTCGTTGATTTGTTCTATTGTTTTTTTGGTTTC
The DNA here is from genome assembly GCF_022355385.1 of Mustela nigripes. Classification (NCBI taxonomy): domain Eukaryota; kingdom Metazoa; phylum Chordata; class Mammalia; order Carnivora; family Mustelidae; genus Mustela; species Mustela nigripes. Next base: position 66,238,796 of record NC_081565.1, on the reverse strand, counting down.
TATTTCATTGATTTCTGCTCTGATCTTTATGATTTCTCTTCTCCTGCTGGGCTTAGGGTTTCTTTCTTGTTCTTTCTCCAGCTCCTTTAGGTGTAGGGTTAGGTTGTGTGCCTGAGACCTTTCTTGTTTCTTGAGAAAGGCTTGTACCGCTATATATTTTCCTCTCAGGACTGCCTTTGTTGTGTCCCACAGATTTTGAACCGTTGTATTTTCATTATCATTTGTTTCCATGATTTTTTTCAATTCTTCTTTAATTTCCCGGTTGACCCATTCATTCTTTAGAAGGATACTGTTTAGTCTCCATGTATTTGGGTTCTTTCCAAACTTCCTTTTGTGGTTGAGTTCTAGCTTTAGAGCATTGTGGTCTGAAAATATGCAGGGAATGATCCCAATCTTTTGATACCGGTTGAGTCCTGATTTAGGACCGAGGATGTGATCTATTCTGGAGAATGTTCCATGTGCACTAGAGAAGAATGTGTATTCTGTTGCTTTGGGATGAAATATTCTGAATATATCTGTGATGTCCATCTGGTCCAGTGTGTCATTTAAGGCCTTTATTTCCTTGCTGATCTTTTGCTTGGATGACCTGTCCATTTCAGTGAGGGGAGTGTTAAAGTCCCCTACTATCATTGTATTATTATTGATGTGTTTCTTTGATTTTGTTATTAATTGGTTTATATAGTTGGCTGCTCCCACATTGGGGGCATAGATATTTAAAATTGTTAAATCTTCTTGTTGGACAGACCCTTTGAGTATGATATAGTGTCCTTCCTCATCTCTTATTATAGTCTTTGGCTTAAAATCTAATTGATCTGATATAAGGATTGCCACTCCTGCTTTCTTCTGATGTCCATTAGCATGGTAAATTCTTTTCCACCCCCTCACTTTAAATCTGGAGGTGTCTTCGGGCTTAAAATGTGTTTCTTGGAGGCAACATATAGATGGGTTTTGTTTTTTTATCCATTCTGATACCCTGTGTCTTTTGACAGGGGCATTTAGCCCATTCACATTCAGGGTAACTATTGAGAGATATGAATTTAGTGCCATTGTATTGCCTGTAAGGTGACTGTT